>NW_020863320.1:0-24497 GCF_003713205.1 Coffea eugenioides | reverse complement strand
ACATTTAACTCATCAAGTTCAAGTATCAAAGCCATATAGTAACACACAAGTGAGTAGTATACTCACCCGGATCAGTACAGATACCTCCCAAAATAGAGTTTTAATCACCAAGAAACCCTAAAATAATCCAAGGAAAACAATTGAAGGTTCCACTTTCAAAATCGAATATACAGAATGCACATGTGAGGCTCGACTACCAGTCGTATGCCTCGCCAAATAATTACTAAAGCAAGGGTGCAAAACATGATTTTTGGTAATGAAAAGGTAACATGAAGACCTAGGCTCAAACAACCCAAAAGCCCTTCGTTCCAATCACAAGTAAATCTAACTAGCCTTCAAGAAAAATTTCGGCAGCATATCCCTTGTGTTTACCTATTTTCCAGCCATCATGGCTTCATTATTTCCTCAAATCAGTCCCAACAGTTCATACAAAATAATCTCATTCCCAAAACCCGTTCACTAGGTTTAATGGCATTCAAGTACAAAATTTAGCTACGAAATGACCGGATATGAAAGTCAAGCCCTAAACTATTCAAATAAACACAATAAGACTCGATTACAAGTCATAAACCAATTCTACATACCACCAAAACAGGGTTCCTTAAACATACACAAGCAATAGAGGAATCCAGAAAATCCGGAAATAGAATTAGCTTTGCCCTGAAAAAATAATAGTTTTTGACCTCTTTCTGCGGTAATGGCACCCAAGGCACTACGAATACCGGATGAAGGTCCAAGACCCACCGTTTCAAAGCTAAGAGATAGGGCTACAATATTACAGAAGGTCACTCAACCCAGTTTCGAGTGTAACCAGGTAAAAAATGTAAAATACTACACCAGAATCACAAAAATAGATTCACAGAACGCATTGTAGCGGAAACATAATAAATCAGGCTATCTAAGTCCAAATCCAGAAATTCCAAAACCAGCTGAAAGCTAAGAAACATGGCTACATTTCATCAGAAGGCCTCAATAACCAATTCGGAAGCATTCCAAACCAAAACTATCAATTACAGGCGCAATTCTTACATTCGGGTAAAACCAGAACAGCAAGGGTAATTTCTATTTTTCTCCTTCTACGCTACTCCGATTGACCTGAAATTTTGTAGGCACCTCTAAAATGTCATTCCCTAAAACTTTCATGTTTTAAGCCAAGGCCAATTCGGCCTCTAACTAGGAGCTAAAAATTCGGGCAGAATGTTCCCTAACTAAAACCTAACTTTCCAAAATTTCTTCCAATTCAGCAATTGTTTGCAATTAACCACTTTTTCCACCTCTTAGAGTCATTATATACCATTTCCAATCATCATAGATAGCCACACAATCATGCTCATATTAAAACAGAAAAATTCCCAAAAATAATAAAACTTCATCACTTCAACCACAAATCAAGAAATAATCCATAAACTTGCATCTCATACTACCACTAAGCATGATTTAAGCATCAATTAAGGGAGGAGGGTGGTTCTTCACAACTCACCTTAAAAACAAGAGAGAGAGAGCAATTGGTCACCTTAACTTTCCAAATAACTTCACACAACAACTCACAAACACTACTTGAAGAGGTTTTATGGAGAAATTGCAAGTTTCAATGGTTGGTTTTGATGATTTGGAGCAAGCTTGAAGAGTTTTCTTCCTTGTGCTTAGAGTAAGAGAGAGAGAAAGAGAGAAAGAGAGAGCGCGGCCACCATGGAGGATTTTTTTTATGATTTTTGGTTTATTTAAGTCAAATGGTAAGACCATGAATAGTGGTCTTAAGGTAAGAAGCAATCACATGGTGACACTTGTCACCTTTTATTAAATACTTACCTAACTTGTCTCTCTTATACCAATCCACTTAGCCTCCTCTAATTATCTCTTAACACCCGATAAATTAATTTCAGTATCCAAAACTTAACCTAATTGGCCAAATTTCTCCGAACTTTTCGTCCTAGTGGGTCCCACATCCGGCATACGCTCTTAATTTCTCAACACCTATTTGATACTAGAAAAATCATCTAAAAACTATATCAGCTCATAAAAATTATCTAGAAAATTTTTCGGATACAAAAAGTGCAGAAAACAAGCCATTGAATATAATAAAACCTAGAAAATGGGAGAATTTCGGGTTCTCACACTCTCTCCCCCTTAAAAGAATTTCGTCCTCGAAATTTCTCACCTTGGTTCACAAACAGTTGAGGGTATTCCTTTTTCACCTCCCAGGTAACCTCTTCTATCCCATGATTTCTCCACTTTTTTTTTTCATGAACACTATTCTCTCTTCTACCCAAATGCTGCGATTCTTACAAACCATACCAATGCTCAAACGATGTTTCCCCATAGGAATACTACTTTCAGGTCGTAGGGTAGACAAGCAGGCGTGGTATCTATTTCGTCCATCAAAATTGGGGTTGACAAATGAATGAGTAACACCGGGATCTACTAATATTTCCGCAGAAATACCACAATCGTACCTTCCTCAATTTCAGGAGAATCGGGGACCTGTTGTGGTTCCAATGAATACACTGGAGCCGCTACTTTAGAATTGGTCCCTTCCACCTTGGCCGGTTCGGAATTAGTTTTCGTCGCTTGCTGATTCCCCTTTCCATCTCGTGATAGGACTGGACAAGTAGCGAGCTGATGGTTTGCACTTCCACAGCGCCAACATTTTCCCTCCTTTTTCCAGCAATTGTCCTTCGAGTGGTTTGGCTTTCCGCAATACCCGCAAGGTCCGCGTGCTGCAGAAGCCGGGCCTCCTCTCTGGCCCCTCCCCACTTGGCCGCCTCGTGACGGGCTCTCTCGTGACACTCCCAGCATCCTTTCTTCTCCAATTCCTCGCCCAAACTTGGAAGGGGTACTCTCATCCCCCTGCCCCGAACTACTTCCAGGAAATCCTCGCTTTTTCGCCTGGAAGTTTCTTACTTGCAATCTGGCACTCTCTACCCGTTGGGCCTTCTCAACGGCCTCACTAAAAGCATTGATTTGAGCCACTGCGAGATCCTTCTGAATCTCCACGTTTAGGCCCTGGATAAAACGCCTAATTCGCAGTTGCTCCGTCACAATCAATTCAGGCGCAAATTTGGACAGGCGGGTGAACTGGCTCTCGTATTCTGCCACCGATTGAACTCCTTGGCGGAGTCGGATGAACTTTTCTTCCTTCCTCTCCTGAAACAAAGGAGGAAAGAATTTCGCGTTAAACTCTCTCATAAAATTTACCCAAGTCATGGGCGTTTGTTCCCGCTCCCATTTTTGCCGAATGACATTCCACCAAGAGCGGGCCGCCCCTTCCAGCTGGAAAACGGCAAAAGTCTCCTGCCGTTCTTCAGTATAGTGCAGGGCAGCGAAAATATCGACCATCTTTTCAAGCCACCTTTCGGCGACATCCGGATCTGGTCCCCCAATGAATTTGGGTGGAGTAAACTTTTGAAATCGTTCAAGAGCTCTGTCTTCGCTCTCAACATGATTGCCAGGGTTTCCAGGGTTTCCCGGATTAGGGTTTGGATTCTGGCCCTGTTGCTGCACCACTTGTGCCAGCAGGTTTGTCATTCACTGCATAGCGGCAGCTATCTGTACATTGGGGTCAACTCTCGGTTCAAGATGGGTCCAGAGGAGGTTTCCCCAGCACCCCGGTCTGGCGTAGGTTGCCTATTCCCGCGCCCTCGCCCCCGTCCACTACGTGTGCCTTCCATACAATCTAAGTCGATCTAGGTCACAAAATAAATATACTGTTAAAGGGCACCTAACCCCTCTTTTTCGCAGCACTAAACAGAAACAAGTAAACAAGAACAATTAACTACTCAACTCCCTCGTAGAGCATTTAAACACATAACACATATACAGAGAACACATAACAGGATCAACAAGTATACAGAACAGTCAGTCAGGTACATACAAAGTCATCCATAGAATCGCAATCTCTAGTTCGCCCAATTCTTTCTAACCTAGACTCTCATCTCTTTCGTATCCGGGCGCAAGAATCCCGTTTAAGATAATTCACAACTCGAGCCGGCCGGTCCGAAGCGTAAATCATCCATATTAAAGATTCCTATCCGACATACTTATCTGCCGTCTTCAAGTTCCATGATAAAGATTTTTACACTTATAATATGCCCCGTTCATACCTTACGCTCAAACGAGCACTTAGACATATCCATGAAATCAGGACCATAACACCACTTAGCTCAAGCTCACTCAGCGCAGAGACCACGCGAAGTGGCTCTGATACCACCTGTGACAGCCCAACCTTCCCCTAAGGCGAACCAAAAGGGTTAGCGGTCTGCCTGCCCAGCTCTCGCCAGGACTAACGGTGCAGTTTAGAGCGATCTATTGCGTTCCGGAACTTATAACGCGCGTAAACAAGGCAAAATGGCAAAATAACCCAAAATAAAAAAAAATGAAATTCGGAGTCGGCAATGAATAGCAACCGACCCGTCAGAACGCAACCAAATATCAAACAAACATTCACATCTTGAACTTTAGCATTTACAAACCAAAGTGACATACAAAAGTTTTCAAAAGTTAATATATACACGGTTTGCCAAATTGAAAGTGAAAACGGCCCTAAAGATACATTTAGGGTTTCACTTCATATACAATACAAAAGAGATATACATCTAGTTCATTCGACAACCATCTATCAAGATTCATTCCAAAAAGAGTCATATTCCTGTAAGAAAAACAAAAGGAACGGTGTGAGCTAATTGCCCAGTGAGATACTATCACTTACGCAACCAAGTGCATATAAGCATCAAGCTTTCATTCAATATAGTCAAAATAAGCAAAGGCACGCGTCAAATATGGTGATAAAAGGATACGGATGGCTCTCAAGAGCCCTTTCCTCGTTTGCATTTCTTGATCGGACGTCATTGACTCTCCGTCAATGTTCAAAAGTAACCAACCGTAGACTCCACTTTACTTCCACTCCTTCCACCTAACATTCCCCTACCGGGCCCGAAATCCTAACACTTGCACTTTGGTATTACTCGAGTATACCGGAATCGAGAGTCTCGCATACTACAAGATTCCATATAACTTTACCCAAGGTTCATTAATTGGCACGACCAAGCCCTCGCCGGCTCGATTCAATCAACTACCAATGGGGTTGAGCTCAATGATAACATTTGTAGTCGTTGGATACTCGTCCAATCGACACCAAGTCAAGTACTTTCATTTCATGTAACATTTCTAGTAACATTCCAATAACATGAGAAATAGGTGAGAGTGATAAAGTACACCCTCACTTCAATCAATATCAATGGTACAATAAACATTTAACTCATCAAGTTCAAGTATCAAAGCCATATAGTAACACACAAGTGAGTAGTATACTCACCCGGGTCAGTACAGATACCTCCAAAAAGAGAGATTTAATCACCAAGAAATCCTAAAATAATCCAAGGAAAACAATTGAAGGTTTCACTTCCAAAATCGAGTATACAGAATGCACATGTGAGGCTCGACTACCAGTCGTATGCCTCGCCAAATAATTACTAAAGTAAGGGTGCAAAACATGATTTTTGGTAATGAAAAGGTAACATGAAGACCTAGGCTCAAACAACCCAAAAGCCCTTCGTTCCAATCACAAGTAAATCTAACTAGCCTTCAAGAAAAATTTCGGCAGCATATCCCTTGTGTTTACCTATTTTCCAGCCATCATGGCTTCATTATTTCCTCAAATCAGTCCCAACAATTCATACAAAATAATCTCATTCCCAAAAGCCGTTCACTAGGCTTAATGGCATTCAAGTACAAAATTTAGCTACGAAATGACCGGATATGAAAGTCAAGCCCTAAACTATTCAAATAAACACAATAAGACTCGATTACAAGTCATAAACCAATTCTACATACCACCAAAACAGGGTTCCTTAAACATACACAAGCAATAGAGGAAACCAGAAAATCCGGAAATAGAATTAGCTTTGCCCTGAAAAAATAATAGTTTTTGACCTCTTTCTGCGGTAATGGCACCCAAGGCACTACGATTACCGGATGAAGGTGCAAGACCCACCGTTTCGAAGCTAAGAGATAGGGGTACAATATTACAGAAGGTCACTCAACCCAGTTTCGAGTGTAACCAGGTCAAAAATGTAAAATACTACACCAGAATCACAAAAACAGATTCACAGAACGCATTCTAGCGGAAACATCATAAATCCGGCTATCCAAGTTCAAATCCAGAAATTCCAAAACCAGCTGAAAGCTAAGAAACAGGGCTACATTTCATCAGAAGGTCTCAACAACCAATTCGGAAGCATTCCTAACCAAAACAATCAATTACAGGCGCAATTCTTACATTCGGGTAAAACCAGAACAGCAAGGGTAATTTCGACTTTTCTCATTCTACGCTACTCCGATTGACCTAAAATTTGTAGGCACCTCTAAAATGGCATTCCCCACAACTTTCATGTTTTAAGTCAAGGCCAATTCGGCCTCTAACTAGGAGCTAAAAATTCGGGCAGAATGTTCCCTAACCAAAACCTAACTTTCCAAAATTTCTTCCAATTCAGCAATTGTTTGCAATTAACCACTTTTTCCACCTCTTAGAGTCATTATATACCATTTCCAATCATCATAGATAGCCACACAATCATGCTCATATTAAAACAGAAAAATCTCCAAAAATAATAAAACTTCATCACTTCAACGACAAATCAAGAAATAATCCATAAACTTGCATGTCATACTACCACTAAGCATGATTTAAGCATCAATTAAGGGAGGAGGGTGGTTCTTCACAACTCACCTTAAAAACAAGAGAGAGAGAGCAATTGGTCACCTTAACTTTCCAAATAACTTCACACAACAACTCACAAACAATATTTGAAGAGGTTTTATGGAGAAATTGCAAGTTTCAATGGTTGGTTTTGATGATTTGGAGCAAGCTTGAAGAGTTTTCTTCCTTGTGCTTAGAGTAAGAGAGAGAGAAAGAGAGAGCCGGCCACCATGGAGGATTTTTTTGATGATTTTTGGTTTATTTAAGTCAAATGGTAAGACCATGAATAGTGGTCTTAAGGTAAGAACCAATCACATGGTGACACTTGTCACCTTTTATTAAATACTTACCTAACTTGTCTCTCTTATACCAATCCACTTAGCCTCCTCTAATTATCTCTTAACACCCGATAAATTAATTTCAGTATCCAAAACTTAACCTAATTGGCCAAATTTCTCCGAACTTTTCGTCCTAGTGGGTCCCACATCCGGCATACGCTCTTAATTTCTCAAAACCTATTTGATACTAGAAAAATCATCTAAAAACTATATCAGCTCATAAAAATTATCTAGAAAATTTTTCGGATACAAAAAGTGCAGAAAACAAGCCATTGAATATAATAAAACCTAGATAATGGGAGAATTTCGGGTTCTCACACTCTCTCCCCCTTAAAAGAATTTCGTCCTCGAAATTTCTCACCTTGGTTCACAAACAGTTGAGGGTATTCCTTTTTCACCTCCCAGGTAACCTCTTCTATCCCATGATTTCTCCCCTTTTTTTTTTCATGAACACTATTCTCTCTTCTACCCAAATGCTGCGATTCTTACAAACCATACCAATGCTCAAACGATGTTTCCCCATAGGAATACTACGTTCAGGTCGTAGGGTAGACAAGCAGGCGTGGTATCTATTTCGTCCATCAAAATTAGGGTTGACAAATGAATGAGTAACACCGGGATCTACTAATATTTCCGCAGAAATACCACAATCGTACCTTCCTCAATTTCAGGAGAATCGGGGACCTGTTGTGGTTCCAATGAATACACTGGAGCCGCTACTTTAGAATTGGTCCCTTCCACCTTGGCCGGTTCGGAATTAGTTTTCGTCGCTTGCTGATTCCCCTTTCCATCTCGTGATAGGACTGGACAAGTAGCGAGCTGATGGTTTGCACTTCCACAGCGCAAACATTTTCCCTCCTTTTCCAGCAATTGTCCTCCGAGTGCTTTGGCTTTCTGCAATAGCCGCAAGGTCCGCGTGCTGCAGAAGCCGAGCCTCCTCTCTGGCCTCTCCCCACTTGGCCGCCTCCTGACGGGCTCTCTCGTGACACTCCCAGCATCCTTTCTTCTCCAATTCCTCGCCCAAACTTGGAAGGGGTACTCTCATCCCCCTGCTCCGAACTACTTCCAGGAAATCCTCGCTTTTTCGCCTGGAAGTTTCTTACTTGGAATCTGGCACTCTCTACCCGTTGGGCCTTCTCAACGGCCTCACTAAAAGCATTGATTTGAGCCACTGCGAGATCCTTCTGAATCTCCACGTTTAGGCCCTGGATAAAACGCCTAATTCGCAGTTGCTCCGTCACAATCAATTCAGGCGCAAATTTGGACAGGCGGGTGAACTGGCTCTCGTATTCTGCCACCGATTGAACTCCTTGGCGGAGTCGGATGAACTTTTCTTCCTTCCTCTCCTGAAACAAAGGAGGAAAGAATTTCGCGTTAAACTCTCTCATAAAATTTACCCAAGTCATGGGCGTTTGTTCCCGCTCCCATTTTTGCCGAATGACATTCCACCAAGAGCGGGCCGCCCCTTCCAGCTGGAAAACGGCAAAAGTCTCCTGCCGTTCTTCAGTATAGTGCAGGGCAGCGAAAATATCGACCATCTTTTCAAGCCACCTTTCGGCGACATCCGGATCTGGTCCCCCAATGAATTTGGGTGGAGTAAACTTTTGAAATCGTTCAAGAGCTCTGTCTTCGCTCTCAACATGATTGCCAGGGTTTCCAGGGTTTCCCGGATTAGGGTTTGGATTCTGGCCCTGTTGCTGCACCACTTGTGCCAGCAGGTTTGTCATTCACTGCATAGCGGCAGCTATCTGTACATTGGGGTCAACTCTCGGTTCAAGATGGGTCCAGAGGAGGTTTCCCCAGCACCCCGGTCTGGCGTAGGTTGCCTATTCCCGCGCCCTCGCCCCCGTCCACTACGTGTGCCTTCCATACAATCTAAGTCGATCTAGGTCACAAAATAAATATACTGTTAAAGGGCACCTAACCCCTCTTTTTCGCAGCACTAAACAGAAACAAGTAAACAAGAACAATTAACTACTCAACTCCCTCGTAGAGCATTTAAACACATAACACATATACAGAGAACACATAACAGGATCAACAAGTATACAGAACAGTCAGTCAGGTACATACAAAGTCATCCATAGAATCGCAATCTCTAGTTCGCCCAATTCTTTCTAACCTAGACTCTCATCTCTTTCGTATCCGGGCGCAAGAATCCCGTTTAAGATAATTCACAACTCGAGCCGGCCGGTCCGAAGCGTAAATCATCCATATTAAAGATTCCTATCCGACATACTTATCTGCCGTCTTCAAGTTCCATGATAAAGATTTTTACACTTATAATATGCCCCGTTCATACCTTACGCTCAAACGAGCACTTAGACATATCCATGAAATCAGGACCATAACACCACTTAGCTCAAGCTCACTCAGCGCAGAGACCACGCGAAGTGGCTCTGATACCACCTGTGACAGCCCAACCTTCCCCTAAGGCGAACCAAAAGGGTTAGCGGTCTGCCTGCCCAGCTCTCGCCAGGACTAACGGTGCAGTTTAGAGCGATCTATTGCGTTCCGGAACTTATAACGCGCGTAAACAAGGCAAAATGGCAAAATAACCCAAAATAAAAAAAAATGAAATTCGGAGTCGGCAATGAATAGCAACCGACCCGTCAGAACGCAACCAAATATCAAACAAACATTCACATCTTGAACTTTAGCATTTACAAACCAAAGTGACATACAAAAGTTTTCAAAAGTTAATATATACACGGTTTGCCAAATTGAAAGTGAAAACGGCCCTAAAGATACATTTAGGGTTTCACTTCATATACAATACAAAAGAGATATACATCTAGTTCATTCGACAACCATCTATCAAGATTCATTCCAAAAAGAGTCATATTCCTGTAAGAAAAACAAAAGGAACGGTGTGAGCTAATTGCCCAGTGAGATACTATCACTTACGCAACCAAGTGCATATAAGCATCAAGCTTTCATTCAATATAGTCAAAATAAGCAAAGGCACACGTCAAATATGGTGATAAAAGGATACGGATGGCTCTCAAGAGCCCTTTCCTCGTTTGCATTTCTTGATCGGACGTCATTGACTCTCCGTCAATGTTCAAAAGTAACCAACCGTAGACTCCACTTTACTTCCACTCCTTCCACCTAACATTCCCCTACCGGGCCCGAAATCCAAACACTTGCACTTTGGTATTACTCGAGTGTACCGGAATCAAGAGTCTCACATACTACAAGATTCCATATAACTTTACCCAAGGTTCATTAATTGGCACGACCAAACCCTCGCCGGCTCGATTCAATCAACTACCAACATTTGTAGTCGTTGGATACTCGTCCAATCGACACCAAGTCAAGTACTTTCATTTCATGTAACATTTCTTGTAACACTCCAATAACATGAGAAATAGGTGAGAGTGATAAAGTACACCCTCACTTCAATCAATATCAATGGTACAATAAACATATAACTCATCAAGTTCAAGTATCAAAGCCAAATAGTAACACACAAGTGTGTAGTATACTCACCCGGGTCAATACAGATACCTCCCAAAAGAGAGCTTTAATCACCAAGAAACCCTAAAATAATCCAAGGAAAATAATTGAAGGTTCCACTTTCAAAATCGAGTATACAGAATGCACATGTGAGGCTCGACTACCAGTCGTATGCCTCGCCAAATAATTACTAAAGCAAGGGTGCAAAACATGATTTTTGGTAATGAAAAGGTAACATGAAGACCTAGGCTCAAACAACCCAAAAGCCCTTCGTTCCAATCACAAGTAAATCTAACTAGCCTTCAAGAAAAATTTCGGCAGCATATCCCTTGTGTTTACCTATTTTCCAGCCATCATGGCTTCATTATTTCCTCAAATCAGTCCCAACAGTTCATACAAAATAATCTCATTCCCAAAAGCCGTTCACTAGGTTTAATGGCATTCAAGTACAAAATTTAGCTACGAAATGACCGGATATGAAAGTGAAGCCCTAAACTATTCAAATAAACACAATAAGACTCGATTACAAGTCATAAACCAATTCTACATACCACCAAAACAGGGTTCCTTAAACATACACAAGCAATAGAGGAAACCAGAAAATCCAGAAATAGAATTAGCTTTGCCCTGAAAAAAAAATAGTTTTTGACCTCTTTCTGCGGTAATGGCACCCAAGGCACTACGATTACCGGATGAAGGTACAAGACCCACCGTTTCGAAGCTAAGAGATAGGGGTACAATATTGCAGAAGGTCACTCAACCCAGTTTCGAGTGTAACCAGGTCAAAAATATAAAATACTACACCAGGATCACAAAAACAGATTCACATAACGCATTCTAGCGGAAACATCATAAATCAGGCTATCCAAGTTCAAATCCAGAAATTCCAAAACCAGCTGAAAGCTAAGAAACAGGGCTACATTTCATCAGAAGGCCTCAACAATCAATTCGGAAGCATTCCTAACCAAAACAATCAATTACAGGCGCAATTCTTACATTCGGGTAAAACCCGAACAGCAAGGGTAATTTCAACTTTTCTCATTCTACGCTACTCCGATTGACCTAAATTTTGTAGGTACCTCTAAAATGGCATTCCTCACAACTTTCATGTTTTAAACCAAGGCTAATTCGGCCTCTAACTAGGAGCTAAAAATTCGGGCAGAATGTTCCCTAACCAAAACCTAACTTTCCAAAATTTCTTCCAATTCTGCAATTGTTTGCAATTAACCACTTTTTCCACCTCTTAGAGTCATTATATACCATTTCCAATCAACATAGATAGCCACACAATCATGCTCATATTAAAACAGAAAAATCCCCAAAAATAATAAAACTTCATCACTTCAACCACAAATCAAGAAATAATCCATAAACTTGCATCTCATACTACCACTAAGCATGATTTAAGCATCAATTAAGGGAGGAGGGTGGTTCTTCACAACTCACCTTAAAAACAAGAGAGAGAGAGCAATTGGTCACCTTAACTTTCCAAATAATTTCACACAACAACTCACAAACACTACTTGAAGAGGTTTTATGGAGAAATTGCAAGTTCCAATGGTTGGTTTTGATGATTTGGATCAAGCTTGAAGAGTTTTCTTCCTTGTGCTTAGAGTAAGAGAGAGAGAAAGAGAGAAAGAGAGAGCCGGCCACCGTGGAGGATTTTTTTGATGATTTTTGGTTTATTTAAGTCAAATGGTAAGACCATGAATAGTGGTCTTAAGGTAAGAACCAATCACATGGTGACACTTGTCACCTTTTATTAAATACTTACCTAACTTGTCTCTCTTATACCAATCCACTTAGCCTCCTCTAATTATCTCTTAACACCCGATAAATTAATTTCAGTATCCAAAACTTAACCTAATTGGCCAAATTTCTCCGAACTTTTCGTCCTAGTGGGTCCCACATCCGGCATACGCTCTTAATTTCTCAAAACCTATTTGATACTAGAAAAATCATCTAAAAACTATATCAGCTCATAAAAATTATCTAGAAAATTTTTCGGATACAAAAAGTGCAGAAAACAAGCCATTGAATATAATAAAACCTAGATAATGGGAGAATTTCGGGTTCTCACACTCTCTCCCCCTTAAAAGAATTTCGTCCTCGAAATTTCTCACCTTGGTTCACAAACAGTTGAGGGTATTCCTTTTTCACCTCCCAGGTAACCTCTTCTATCCCATGATTTCTCCCCTTTTTTTTTTCATGAACACTATTCTCTCTTCTACCCAAATGCTGCGATTCTTACAAACCATACCAATGCTCAAACGATGTTTCCCCATAGGAATACTACGTTCAGGTCGTAGGGTAGACAAGCAGGCGTGGTATCTATTTCGTCCATCAAAATTAGGGTTGACAAATGAATGAGTAACACCGGGATCTACTAATATTTCCGCAGAAATACCACAATCGTACCTTCCTCAATTTCAGGAGAATCGGGGACCTGTTGTGGTTCCAATGAATACACTGGAGCCGCTACTTTAGAATTGGTCCCTTCCACCTTGGCCGGTTCGGAATTAGTTTTCGTCGCTTGCTGATTCCCCTTTCCATCTCGTGATAGGACTGGACAAGTAGCGAGCTGATGGTTTGCACTTCCACAGCGCAAACATTTTCCCTCCTTTTCCAGCAATTGTCCTCCGAGTGCTTTGGCTTTCTGCAATAGCCGCAAGGTCCGCGTGCTGCAGAAGCCGAGCCTCCTCTCTGGCCTCTCCCCACTTGGCCGCCTCCTGACGGGCTCTCTCGTGACACTCCCAGCATCCTTTCTTCTCCAATTCCTCGCCCAAACTTGGAAGGGGTACTCTCATCCCCCTGCTCCGAACTACTTCCAGGAAATCCTCGCTTTTTCGCCTGGAAGTTTCTTACTTGGAATCTGGCACTCTCTACCCGTTGGGCCTTCTCAACGGCCTCACTAAAAGCATTGATTTGAGCCACTGCGAGATCCTTCTGAATCTCCACGTTTAGGCCCTGGATAAAACGCCTAATTCGCAGTTGCTCCGTCACAATCAATTCAGGCGCAAATTTGGACAGGCGGGTGAACTGGCTCTCGTATTCTGCCACCGATTGAACTCCTTGGCGGAGTCGGATGAACTTTTCTTCCTTCCTCTCCTGAAACAAAGGAGGAAAGAATTTCGCGTTAAACTCTCTCATAAAATTTACCCAAGTCATGGGCGTTTGTTCCCGCTCCCATTTTTGCCGAATGACATTCCACCAAGAGCGGGCCGCCCCTTCCAGCTGGAAAACGGCAAAAGTCTCCTGCCGTTCTTCAGTATAGTGCAGGGCAGCGAAAATATCGACCATCTTTTCAAGCCACCTTTCGGCGACATCCGGATCTGGTCCCCCAATGAATTTGGGTGGAGTAAACTTTTGAAATCGTTCAAGAGCTCTGTCTTCGCTCTCAACATGATTGCCAGGGTTTCCAGGGTTTCCCGGATTAGGGTTTGGATTCTGGCCCTGTTGCTGCACCACTTGTGCCAGCAGGTTTGTCATTCACTGCATAGCGGCAGCTATCTGTACATTGGGGTCAACTCTCGGTTCAAGATGGGTCCAGAGGAGGTTTCCCCAGCACCCCGGTCTGGCGTAGGTTGCCTATTCCCGCGCCCTCGCCCCCGTCCACTACGTGTGCCTTCCATACAATCTAAGTCGATCTAGGTCACAAAATAAATATACTGTTAAAGGGCACCTAACCCCTCTTTTTCGCAGCACTAAACAGAAACAAGTAAACAAGAACAATTAACTACTCAACTCCCTCGTAGAGCATTTAAACACATAACACATATACAGAGAACACATAACAGGATCAACAAGTATACAGAACAGTCAGTCAGGTACATACAAAGTCATCCATAGAATCGCAATCTCTAGTTCGCCCAATTCTTTCTAACCTAGACTCTCATCTCTTTCGTATCCGGGCGCAAGAATCCCGTTTAAGATAATTCACAACTCGAGCCGGCCGGTCCGAAGCGTAAATCATCCATATTAAAGATTCCTATCCGACATACTTATCTGCCGTCTTCAAGTTCCATGATAAAGATTTTTACACTTATAATATGCCCCGTTCATACCTTACGCTCAAACGAGCACTTAGACATATCCATGAAATCAGGACCATAACACCACTTAGCTCAAGCTCACTCAGCGCAGAGACCACGCGAAGTGGCTCTGATACCACCTGTGACAGCCCAACCTTCCCCTAAGGCGAACCAAAAGGGTTAGCGGTCTGCCTGCCCAGCTCTCGCCAGGACTAACGGTGCAGTTTAGAGCGATCTATTGCGTTCCGGAACTTATAACGCGCGTAAACAAGGCAAAATGGCAAAATAACCCAAAATAAAAAAAAATGAAATTCGGAGTCGGCAATGAATAGCAACCGACCCGTCAGAACGCAACCAAATATCAAACAAACATTCACATCTTGAACTTTAGCATTTACAAACCAAAGTGACATACAAAAGTTTTCAAAAGTTAATATATACACGGTTTGCCAAATTGAAAGTGAAAACGGCCCTAAAGATACATTTAGGGTTTCACTTCATATACAATACAAAAGAGATATACATCTAGTTCATTCGACAACCATCTATCAAGATTCATTCCAAAAAGAGTCATATTCCTGTAAGGAAAACAAAAGGAACGGTGTGAGCTAATTGCCCAGTGAGATACTATCACTTACGCAACCAAGTGCATATAAGCATCAAGCTTTCATTCAATATAGTCAAAATAAGCAAAGGCACACGTCAAATATGGTGATAAAAGGATACGGATGGCTCTCAAGAGCCCTTTCCTCGTTTGCATTTCTTGATCGGACGTCATTGACTCTCCGTCAATGTTCAAAAGTAACCAACCGTAGACTCCACTTTACTTCCACTCCTTCCACCTAACATTCCCCTACCGGGCCCGAAATCCAAACACTTGCACTTTGGTATTACTCGAGTATACCGGAATCGAGAGTCTCGCATACTACAAGATTCCATATAACTTTACCCAAGGTTCATTAATTGGCACGACCAAGCCCTCGCCGGCTCGATTCAATCAACTACCAATGGGGTTGAGCTCAATGATAACATTTGAAGTCGTTGGATACTCGTCCAATCGACACCAAGTCAAGTACTTTCATTTCATGTAACATTTCTTGTAACATTCCAATAACATGAGAAATAGGTGAGAGTGATAAAGTACACCCTCGCTTCAATCAATATCAATGGTACAATAAACATTTAACTCATCAAGTTCAAGTATCAAAGCCATATAGTAACACACAAGTGAGTAGTATACTCACCCGGGTCAGTACAGATACCTCCCAAAAGAGAGATTTAATCACCAAGAAACCCTAAAATAATCCAAGGAAAATAATTGAAGATTCTACTTTAAAATCGAGTATACAGAATGCACATGTGAGGCTCGACTACCAGTCGTATGTCTCGCCTAATAATTACTAAAACAAGGGTGCAAAACATGATTTTTGATAATGAAAAGGTAACATGAAGACCTAGGCTCAAACAACCCAAAAGCCCTTCGTTCCAATCACAAGTAAATCTAACTAGCCTTCAAGAAAAATTTCGGCAGCATATCCCTTGTGTTTACCTATTTTCCAGCCATCATGGCTTCATTATTTCCTCAAATCAGTCCCAACAGTTCATACAAAATAATCTCATTCCCAAAAGCCGTTCACTAGGTTTAATGGCATTCAAGTACAAAATTTAGCTACGAAATGACCGGATATGAAAGTGAAGCCCTAAACTATTCAAATAAACACAATAAGACTCGATTACAAGTCATAAACCAATTCTACATACCACCAAAACAGGGTTCCTTAAACATACACAAGCAATAGAGGAAACCAGAAAATCCAGAAATAGAATTAGCTTTGCCCTGAAAAAAAAATAGTTTTTGACCTCTTTCTGCGGTAATGGCACCCAAGGCACTACGATTACCGGATGAAGGTACAAGACCCACCGTTTCGAAGCTAAGAGATAGGGGTACAATATTGCAGAAGGTCACTCAACCCAGTTTCGAGTGTAACCAGGTCAAAAATATAAAATACTACACCAGGATCACAAAAACAGATTCACATAACGCATTCTAGCGGAAACATCATAAATCAGGCTATCCAAGTTCAAATCCAGAAATTCCAAAACCAGCTGAAAGCTAAGAAACAGGGCTACATTTCATCAGAAGGCCTCAACAATCAATTCGGAAGCATTCCTAACCAAAACAATCAATTACAGGCGCAATTCTTACATTCGGGTAAAACCCGAACAGCAAGGGTAATTTCAACTTTTCTCATTCTACGCTACTCCGATTGACCTAAATTTTGTAGGTACCTCTAAAATGGCATTCCTCACAACTTTCATGTTTTAAACCAAGGCTAATTCGGCCTCTAACTAGGAGCTAAAAATTCGGGCAGAATGTTCCCTAACCAAAACCTAACTTTCCAAAATTTCTTCCAATTCTGCAATTGTTTGCAATTAACCACTTTTTCCACCTCTTAGAGTCATTATATACCATTTCCAATCATCATAGATAGCCACACAATCATGCTCATATTAAAACAGAAAAATCTCCAAAAATAATAAAACTTCATCACTTCAACCACAAATCAAGAAATAATCCATAAACTTGCATGTCATACTACCACTAAGCATGATTTAAGCATCAATTAAGGGAGGAGGGTGGTTCTTCACAACTCACCTTAAAAACAAGAGAGAGAGAGCAATTGGTCACCTTAACTTTCCAAATAACTTCACACAACAACTCACAAACAATATTTGAAGAGGTTTTATGGAGAAATTGCAAGTTTCAATGGTTGGTTTTGATGATTTGGAGCAAGCTTGAAGAGTTTTCTTCCTTGTGCTTAGAGTAAGAGAGAGAGAAAGAGAGAAAGAGAGAGCCGGCCACCATGGAGGATTTTTTTGATGATTTTTGGTTTATTTAAGTCAAATGGTAAGACCATGAATAGTGGTCTTAAGGTAAGAACCAATCACATGGTGACACTTGTCACCTTTTATTAAATACTTACCTAACTTGTCTCTCTTATACCAATCCACTTAGCCTCCTCTAATTATCTCTTAACACCCGATAAATTAATTTCAGTATCCAAAACTTAACCTAATTGGCCAAATTTCTCCGAACTTTTCGTCCTAGTGGGTCCCACATCCGGCATACGCTCTTAATTTCTCAAAACCTATTTGATACTAGAAAAATCATCTAAAAACTATATCAGCTCATAAAAATTATCTAGAAAATTTTTCGGATACAAAAAGTGCAGAAAACAAGCCATTGAATATAATAAAACCTAGATAATGGGAGAATTTCGGGTTCTCACACTCTCTCCCCCTTAAAAGAATTTCGTCCTCGAAATTTCTCACCTTGGTTCACAAACAGTTGAGGGTATTCCTTTTTCACCTCCCAGGTAACCTCTTCTATCCCATGATTTCTCCCCTTTTTTTTTTCATGAACACTATTCTCTCTTCTACCCAAATGCTGCGATTCTTACAAACCATACCAATGCTCAAACGATGTTTCCCCATAGGAATACTACGTTCAGGTCGTAGGGTAGACAAGCAGGCGTGGTATCTATTTCGTCCATCAAAATTAGGGTTGACAAATGAATGAGTAACACCGGGATCTACTAATATTTCCGCAGAAATACCACAATCGTACCTTCCTCAATTTCAGGAGAATCGGGGACCTGTTGTGGTTCCAATGAATACACTGGAGCCGCTACTTTAGAATTGGTCCCTTCCACCTTGGCCGGTTCGGAATTAGTTTTCGTCGCTTGCTGATTCCCCTTTCCATCTCGTGATAGGACTGGACAAGTAGCGAGCTGATGGTTTGCACTTCCACAGCGCAAACATTTTCCCTCCTTTTCCAGCAATTGTCCTCCGAGTGCTTTGGCTTTCTGCAATAGCCGCAAGGTCCGCGTGCTGCAGAAGCCGAGCCTCCTCTCTGGCCTCTCCCCACTTGGCCGCCTCCTGACGGGCTCTCTCGTGACACTCCCAGCATCCTTTCTTCTCCAATTCCTCGCCCAAACTTGGAAGGGGTACTCTCATCCCCCTGCTCCGAACTACTTCCAGGAAATCCTCGCTTTTTCGCCTGGAAGTTTCTTACTTGGAATCTGGCACTCTCTACCCGTTGGGCCTTCTCAACGGCCTCACTAAAAGCATTGATTTGAGCCACTGCGAGATCCTTCTGAATCTCCACGTTTAGGCCCTGGATAAAACGCCTAATTCGCAGTTGCTCCGTCACAATCAATTCAGGCGCAAATTTGGACAGGCGGGTGAACTGGCTCTCGTATTCTGCCACCGATTGAACTCCTTGGCGGAGTCGGATGAACTTTTCTTCCTTCCTCTCCTGAAACAAAGGAGGAAAGAATTTCGCGTTAAACTCTCTCATAAAATTTACCCAAGTCATGGGCGTTTGTTCCCGCTCCCATTTTTGCCGAATGACATTCCACCAAGAGCGGGCCGCCCCTTCCAGCTGGAAAACGGCAAAAGTCTCCTGCCGTTCTTCAGTATAGTGCAGGGCAGCGAAAATATCGACCATCTTTTCAAGCCACCTTTCGGCGACATCCGGATCTGGTCCCCCAATGAATTTGGGTGGAGTAAACTTTTGAAATCGTTCAAGAGCTCTGTCTTCGCTCTCAACATGATTGCCAGGGTTTCCAGGGTTTCCCGGATTAGGGTTTGGATTCTGGCCCTGTTGCTGCACCACTTGTGCCAGCAGGTTTGTCATTCACTGCATAGCGGCAGCTATCTGTACATTGGGGTCAACTCTCGGTTCAAGATGGGTCCAGAGGAGGTTTCCCCAGCACCCCGGTCTGGCGTAGGTTGCCTATTCCCGCGCCCTCGCCCCCGTCCACTACGTGTGCCTTCCATACAATCTAAGTCGATCTAGGTCACAAAATAAATATACTGTTAAAGGGCACCTAACCCCTCTTTTTCGCAGCACTAAACAGAAACAAGTAAACAAGAACAATTAACTACTCAACTCCCTCGTAGAGCATTTAAACACATAACACATATACAGAGAACACATAACAGGATCAACAAGTATACAGAACAGTCAGTCAGGTACATACAAAGTCATCCATAGAATCGCAATTTCTGGTTCGCCCAATTCTTTCTAACCTAGACTCTCATCTCTTTCGTATCCGGGCGCAAGAATCCCGTTTAAGATAATTCACAACTCGAGCCGGCCGGTCCCAAGCGTAAATCATCCATATTAAAGATTCCTACCCGACATACTTATCTGCCGTCCTCAAGTTCCATGATAAAGATTTTTACACTTATAACATGCCCCGTTCATACCTTACGCTCAAACGAGCACTTAGACATATCCATGAAATCAGGACCATAACACCACTTAGCCCAAGCTCACTCCGCGCAGAGACCACGCGAAGTGGCTCTGATACCACCTGTGACAGCCCCACCTTCCCCTAAGGTGAACCAAAGGGGTTAGCGGACTGCCTGCCCAACTCTCGCCAGGACTAACGGTGAAGTTTAGAGCGATCTATTGCGTTCCGGAACTTATAACGCGCGTAAACAAGGCAAAAGGGCAAAATAACCCAAAATAAAAAAAAGTGAAATCCGGAGTCGGCCATGAATAGTAACCGACCCGTCAGAACGCAACCAAATATCAAACAAACATTCACATCTTGAACTTTAGCATTTACAATCCAAAGTGACATACAAAAGTTTTCAAAAGTTAATATATACACGGTTTGCCAAATTGAAAGTGAAAACGGCCCTAAAGATACATTTAGGGTTTCACTTCATATACAATACAAAAGAGATATACATCTAGTTCATTCGGCAACCATCTATCAAGATTCATTCCAAAAAGAGTCATATCCCAGTAAGGAAAACAAAAGGAACGGTGTGAGCTAATTGCCCAGTGAGATACTATCACTTACGCAACCAAGTGCATATAAGCTTCAAACTTTCATTCAATATAGTCAAAATAAGCAAAGGCACACGTCAAATATGGTGATAAAAGGATACGGATGGCTCTCAAGAGCCCTTTCCTCGTTTGCATTTCTTGATCGGACGTCATTGACTCTCTGTCAATGTTCAAAAGTAACCAACCGTAGACTCTACTTTACTTCCACTCCTTCCACCTAACATTCCCCTACCGGGCCCGAAATCCTAACACTTGCACTTTGGTATTACTCGAGTATACCGGAATCGAGAGTCTCGCATACTACAAGATTCCATATAACTTTACCCAAGGTTCATTAATTGGCACGACCAAGCCCTCGCCGGCTCGATTCAATCAACTACCAATGGGGTTGAGCTCAATGATAACATTTGTAGTCGTTGGATACTCGTCCAATCGACACCAAGTCAAGTACTTTCATTTCATGTAACATTTCTAGTAACATTCCAATAACATGAGAAATAGGTGAGAGTGATAAAGTACACCCTCACTTCAATCAATATCAATGGTACAATAAACATTTAACTCATCAAGTTCAAGTATCAAAGCCATATAGTAACACACAAGTGAGTAGTATACTCACCCGGGTCAGTACAGATACCTCCAAAAAGAGAGATTTAATCACCAAGAAATCCTAAAATAATTCAAGGAAAACAATTGAAGGTTTCACTTCCAAAATCGAGTATACAGAATGCACATGTGAGGCTCGACTACCAGTCGTATGCCTCGCCAAATAATTACTAAAGTAAGGGTGCAAAACATGATTTTTGGTAATGAAAAGGTAACATGAAGACCTAGGCTCAAACAACCCAAAAGCCCTTCGTTCCAATCACAAGTAAATCTAACTAGCCTTCAAGAAAAATCTCGGCAGCATATCCCTTGTGTTTACCTATTTTCCAGCCATCATGGCTTCATTATTTCCTCAAATCAGTCCCAACAATTCATACAAAATAATCTCATTCCCAAAAGCCATTCACTAGGCTTAATGGCATTCAAGTACAAAATTTAGCTACGAAATGACCGGATATGAAAGTCAAGCCCTAAACTATTCAAATAAACACAATAAGACTCGATTACAAGTCATAAACCAATTCTACATACCACCAAAACAGGGTTCCTTAAACATACACAAGCAATAGAGGAAACCAGAAAATCTGGAAATAGAATTACCGGATGAAGGTACAAGACCCACCGTTTCGAAGGTAAGAGATAGGGCTACAATATTTCAGAAGGTCACTCAACCCAGTTTCGAGTGTAACCAGGTAAAAAATGTAATATACTACACCAGAATCACAAAAACAGATTCACAGAACGCATTCTAGCGGAAACATCATAAATCAGGCTATCCAAGTCCAAATCCAGAAATTCCAAAACCAGCTGAAAGCTAAGAAATAGGGATATATTTTATCAGAAGGCCTCAACAACCAATTCGGAAGCATTCCTAACCAAAACAATCAATTACAGGCGCAATTCTTACATTCGGGTAAAACCAGAACAGCAAGGGTAATTTTGACTTTTCTCATTCTACGCTACTCTGATTGACCTAAAGTTTTGTAGGCACCTCTAAAATGGCATTCCCCACAACTTTCATGTTTTAAGCCAAGGCCAATTCGTCCTCTAACTAGGAGCTAAAAATTCGGGCAGAATGTTCCCTAACCAAAACCTAACTTTCCAAAATTTCTTCCAATTCAGCAATTGTTTGCAATTAACCACTTTTTCCACCTCTTAGAGTCATTATATACCATTTCCAATCATCATAGATAGCCACACAATCATGATCATATTAAAACAGGAAAATCCCCAAAAATAATAAAATTTCATCACTTCAACCACAAATCAAGAAATAATCCATAAACTTGCATCTCATACTACCACTAAGCATGATTTAAGCATCAATTAAGGGAGGAGGGTGGTTCTTCACAACTCATCTTAAAAACAAGAGAGAGAGAGCAATTGGTCACCTTAACTTTCCAAATAACTTCACACAACAACTCACAAACACTACTTGAAGAGGTTTTATGGAGAAATTGCAAGTTTCAATGGTTGGTTTTGATGATTTGGAGCAAGCTTGAAGAGTTTTCTTCCTTGTGCTTAGAGTAAGAGAGAGAGAAAGAGAGAAAGAGAGAGCCGGCCACCATGGAGGATTTTTTTGATGATTTTTGGTTTATTTAAGTCAAATGGTAAGACCATGAATAGTGGTCTTAAGGTAAGAAGCAATCACATGGTGACCCTTGTCACCTTTTATTAAATACTTACCTAACTTGTCTCTCTTATACCAATCCACTTAGCCTCCTCTAATTATCTCTTAACACCCGGTAAATTAATTTCAGTATCCAAAACTTAACCTAATTGGCCAAATTTCTCCGAACTTTTCGCCCTAGTGGGTCCCACGTCCGGCATACGCTCTTAATTTCTCAAAACCTATTTGATACTAGAAAAATCATCTAAAAACTATATCAGCTCATAAAAATTATCTAGAAAATTTTCCGGATACAGAAAGTGCAGAAAACAAGCCATTGAATATAATAAAACCTCGAAAATGGGAGAATTACGGGTTCTCACAAAAGAATTGACAGCTTGTGTGTTGCGTGAGCTGAGCGTCTAGCTGAGGTAAATTCGAGACTTAGAATAGTTAATTACTGGTAGATGAAGCTATATCAGAGCTTGCATGTTGAGTTATGCGTTCGGATAATGAAATCGAAACATGAGAAAAATCTGATTTGGAAGACATGGCTCGGTCGAGAGCTTGATTAGGAAATGCAACTTTTAATTTGCTTTATTGTGATGATCTGAGCTTGTAATTGTGATTAACCAACTAAAAACTAAGTGATTAAGTCTTGCATGAGGTTAATTAGTTCAATCAAGCCAGAAAGTAAGAATAAAACAGAAACCTGCTGCATGCAAGCTCATCCGAGAGTAGTTGCACAAAATTCTAGAATTATGGATGAATATTGTTGTTGCCGAACTGATTTTTGGACTGGAAATGATAGCTAATTAGTTCAGTAGTTGTGCATGTGAGATTTGAGTGCAAAATACAAGGTTTTAGCCGAAGGAAAAAAAATTTTGGATTGTGACTGAGCAAATGCTGGAAAAGTTTCTGATTTTTGCCGAGAACTGATTAGGAATAATGCAGCTTTACTTGGTTTAATCTTGATGTTCTGAGCTTATAACTGTGATTAGCTAGTTAATAATAAGATAATTAAGCTCTGCATGCAGTTGATTGGTTGGTTTAAATCAGAAAATTATGCATGCACCTTCATCCGAGACCAGTTGGATGAACTTCTGGATTTTTGGAATGATTGTAGTCGTTAACCGAATTTAATCTTGAACTGGAAATGTCTACTAGCTAGCTAAGTGGTTGCATATCGAATTTGAGTACCTAATACCATGCCTTAAACGAGGGAAGTTTGGATTTAGGACCATTTGGCTGCTGGAAAAATTTTGTGCTTTGCCGAGGGAGTGAACCTAGAAATTTCAGTTGCTTTTGGGATTTTCCCTGGAATACAATGGTTAGAAATGCATGTAATTTATTAGTTTTATGTATTAAGTGAAGTTTAGTTGAAGATATTAAGGGAAAGGTTCGAATTTTGGGTGAAACCGTGGGAGAAGAGTTGCTGGAAATTTTTCCAGGTTGGCCAATGAGGGAAATGGTGAAGTTTCAACTATTTTTCATGAATGTTTGGTTCTGAATTCTTTTGTTAAACGGTAATATGTATGGTATATTAACTTGGATTGGACATGCATGAAAGTTTTAAACAAGAACCGAAGCGATTATTGAAGGAAATATTTTTCAGCATGGCCGAATTGGTTGGGACTTTTGGTGAGTTTATTTGCTGGAATTTTCTTGACTATCGAAACAAGAAAAGAAAATTTGAATTCTTGGAATCATTTGGGACTCAAGCTAGTTGTAGTTTTCTTCTTGTCTTGAATGGAGTTGTGATTAAAACTGAGTACTTGTCGTCAAGAGCTAATGATTGATGAAACTCTTGACCATTTGAGTAATTTTTGCAAAAGTGTAAATTTTGGTGAATTTGTTCAAGTGGTTGGTTGAAGTATACTTGGAAGGTCCAAGG
>NW_020863319.1:82894-149213 GCF_003713205.1 Coffea eugenioides | reverse complement strand
TTTCAGTGGAGATTATTTATCGCCGCTGTCGCGCCCCACTTTTTGAATGTGATGTGTGAATGTGTGTGATGATGATGTGTGAAGTGTGGTGTGAACGTGTGCAAAATGAAAAGTAAAAAGGCCATGGGACTTTGGAAAGCGACGATTTGGCCAAATGAAATTTTAAAAAGGGTTTTTTAAATATGAAAACGGAGTCGCCACTTGGTATAGATTTGGGGTGTACCAAGTCACCCAAAAAGTGTTTTTTAAAGACAAAGTAGTAAAACCCTTTTTAAAACGACTCCTAGTCCACGTAAGCCAAAGAAAAAGGTTCGGGGGTCACGTTTGACAAATGGGAAGGCAAGGATAGAATCCAAGGCACCCCTTTGACCTAGCCAAGGCTAGTTGCGCGACTTAACCTTACCTTTCCTAGTTTTCTACCCAAGGTATGTATCGCATATTGGATATGTCTATATGAATGCAAAAACCTAGACCTAGGGGTATTGGGGGAAATTTCTCTTCAAAAGTTGAGTGGTGCTAATCACATTAATTGTGAAGCCCAATAATGATCCTTTTGGAGAGGTCACACCTAAACCTAAATGACGTGAAAAATGAGTGGGATGCATGCCATGTGAAAGTGTGAGTTTGTGTGAAGTAAAAAAATGATAAAAGTAATAAGGTAAGAGTGAAGGTGTGCAAATGTAGATGAAAGTACTCGTGTGCGAGTGAAGATAAAGTTGTTCGTGTGCAAGTGAAGATAAAAGGGTTCGTGTGCAAGTGGAGATAAAAAAGTGTTCGTGCGCAAGTGAAAGTGATAAAAAGGTGCATGTGTGCAAATGAGACAAAAGTGAAAGTGTAATGATAGAGTGGATTGAGAATGCATGAGTCTAGGGAATTCATGCATATTGGGTACGGGGAGACCTAAATCGTGACTTGATTTTCCCTTTGATTAGAGAGGATACAAGCGTGCTAAGGCTTTAGGAAAAGCCACACTCGTCTATATCCCATATTTAAGGGGACTTTCAAGCAAATGAACCCTATAACTAGTATGAGATGCAAAAAATCCTAAAATGAGGGGAAAAGAGGTTCGAGGAGCATGCCAGATGATAAAACTAAGGGAAGATGCATGATATGTAGTGAACAGGCAAATAATGCATTAATGAAAAACAAAGGAAAAATCCTATTGGGTCTAGCGTTGGGCTAGCCCTTTCTATGAATTCCTAATGAAATAATGAGCCACGACTAGCATTGGACTAGTGTGGTGACGTACATTCATCCATTCCATTCATTCATGGTTATGAAAGCAAGTAGACATGCCAAAACACTCGTAAACACGTAACACGTAACACTTAGCATGCTCGACTAGATGCAAGAGCCTAATAAAGCAATTAAACATGTAGCAACAAAAGCAAGCCACCAAGGGGAAGGGGAAGTGGACCAGATGCTCTCCGAGCCCTATCTATTACAAGCCAAGAGGTGTACACATACCCCATAAAAGCATAAAGGGGAAGGGGAAATGGACCAGATGCTCTCCGAGCCCTATCTATTACAAGCCAAGAGGTGTACACATACCCCATAAAACTTAAATAAAAGTAAAAAAGCAAGTAAATGCATGCAAGGAGGTAAGGAAAGCGAAGTAGACATGCATATTCACATAACACGTAGGAGCACGTAAGGTCAAATGTAGTGCAAATGAGGGATAGAGTGTACCTCCCTTGAATTGACGCCCCAATGAAGTGAAATTATTCAATTACCCTCCAAAATAATAAAAAGGTCAAGGCACCACTTTATTTAAGAAAAATTAAAAGAAATGGGCAAAACAAGGCTCACTTAGTCATAAAGTCCCTAAAGTCATAACTTAAGTGCAATTTAAGCTAAGCATGGTAGTTAATTGAAGCAAACAAGCAATGAAGTTGCACAAATTAAAATTATCAAGGACCAATTTGATGAAATTATTCAATTGATTGGGCCATAGCAGGAGAAGGGGAGACTTGGGGGGTGAGGATGCAATTTTCTGGAATTAGTACATGCATGCATGCGAACGTACGAAAGCATTCTCTGCATCAAACAAACCAAGTGATTATCATGCCAATTCATTCAACAGCTTCCATGATTTCTCAACAAGATTCGGCAAGCAAGATCCATTCAAAGCTTTCAACCAACTTCTATTAACAAACATGGCTAAACACCTCTGAAAAATATAATTCATGGCAGCACTTCATGCTAATGACAACTAGAAACAGTGGCTGCGACAACAAAATAGAATCTGCTGCGTTTTCACTGTCCTCAGGTTTCTGCAAAGTTTTCGGTCAACAATCTTGCTGCAATGTTCCCTCTTGTTTGTGCATCCGCAAATCATGAGACATTTAGACGAAAACATGCAATTCTATCCTTAATTAGTTACACCAGATTCAGCTAACAAGATGACCAAAAAAAAAAACTAGCTTGTATGGGCTGTTATGGGAAGAAAAGAAAGCAGCAAATGATGAAGACGAAATGCAGCAAAAGAAAGGACGACACTTGCGGCTTCCTGTTGCAACCCTGCGGCTCCACTCATACACACAAAAAAAATGCACTAAGCTCATAGGTTTATCAACCCCAAACCAGTAAATATCTCAAGCGTTTAGTTAGCATAACCTGAACAAAGTTTTTGATTTTTGCACGCAAGCACACAAATGCCAAAGACCTCTTTACTTCTGCAATTGCTGCTGCTACTTCCGCAGCTTACAGCAACTCAGAAAAATAATAAAATGCAGATGCAAACATTCAGCAAAATTGTTCAGCCAAAGAAACCCAGCACTAGTCAAATATCCTCAAACATGGATCTACTCTCTTTTATACAAAATCATGCTGGACAGAAAGCCAAGGAAAGAAAACTTCGAGCTTTGGGCAATCGAAAAAGAAAATCCACGCTGCTGCAACAAGCCAACTTCAAGCTTGTTGCAGCAAGCTTTCATGCACAAAATCTGCAACCAGACGAGGACCCATGCAACCGTGTGACCAAGAGTTTACATCATTAGACATTTAGACACAAAACATCCTAGAAACAGGCGACAAGGTTCATCAAAACCCTTTACTAGCCTTGAGCATGGAATTCACAGAATCAGGGAAAAGAATGCGCATACAGAAAGCTAGGGAAATAAAAATTCTGCAAATTTGTTCGTGCAGATGAAACTTATCCGAACCTTATGCATTAATTTATTTCCATCAGAGTCATAAGTTCAGCATAGAGGCTAGGAGAGGGACTTGGGATGAACATTCATGATAGACCACATTCGAGTTTCTGTCTCTCAAAACCAGTCCAAGCTAAACAAATCCAAGCATAAAAACAAGCAAAGCCGCAAGCTTTCTGCAATTCCCTTTCGGTCAAGACGTAAAACAGGTAAGAATCCAATACCTGAATGGAGAAAAGGCTCAAGATGATTCGGCCAGAAACCTCAAAACGTCAGCGAAAGAGCGCGGGCGATGACACAAGCCCTTCTTCGTCTTCGCGACTGAAGACCCTTTTGGTTTCGCTCCTCTCCAGCAGCCAACAGCTCCCCTAACAATCTTCTTTTTCCATCCTCAAGCTCACAGCTTTTCACTCAGCCCCCTACCACTCTCAGTCTCTCTGGTTTTGCTCGTTCATCAGCCCTCTCCCCTGTCCTAAAATTTTCTCGCCGTCACTTTTTGTTTCCCCAAGAAACTCTCTCGGCTCTCTCTGATAATTTTTAGCCGTCGACCTTTCTTCCATCCCCCTTCACGCCTAAACCCCCAGTTTCTTTTTATACCCTGATGGCTTACTAAAAAAACCCTCATCTCAATGGTTTTAGAATACCCCAGCTCAACGCCTCTCTCCCCAGCCATCCGATGGCCTCTTGTGAATGTCCTTCGCACGCTGCAAAAAATTGCAGCGTGCATGCTGCGGTTTCTTTTTTTTTTAACACAACTTGATAATTACAGAAATGATAAAATAAAAAATAAATAATAATAATAACAAAATTACACAAACCAGGTAATAATAATTATAACAAAACAAAAATAATTTTAAACAAAAAACTAAACAAAAATGGCCATTTTTTAATTTTTCAATTTTTTCACTTTTCATCATTTTATTTTTCTCAAAATAACTTAATAAAAATAACTAAAGTGCCCAAAGATTGAATTTAAAGAAATAAACATATTTTTGATGTTTTCCTTTTCTTTTTTCTAAAAACTCTATGCTAATTTTAAACTTAAAAGCTGAAACTAAAAACTAAAACTAAAAGTAAACAAGAATAAATAGCAAATGAAATAGGTCAACTAAAAGGGCGAAAATGAATAAAACTAAAATATCATAACAACTAATAGTGCAAAACACACAATAACGAACTAAAATGCAAGCAATCTAAAATGAAAATCATGAAACAGATGCTACATAAAATTATTCAAAATTTGGTGTCTACAGTTTGCCCCTCTTTGTCTGAGTTTTGAAAAAACTTGAGACAAAGAAGTAGACACCAAATACTTACCTGAGTCATTCGGCTTCAGCTACTCGAACGACTGCTGTTATTGACATGAGGACTGACTCCTTTTAATGAGACTGACTCGGACGAGAAATTTAAAACGGGATAGACCCGAACTGGAAGTTTAAAATGGGACAGACCCGGACAGAAATGTAAAATTGGGATAGCCCTACGGGATAGACCCGAACAGGAATTTAAATTTGGGGGATAGACCCGAACAGAAATTTAAAAGTTGGGATAGACCCACGGGATAGACCCGAACAGGAATTTAAATTTGGGGGATAGACCCGAACAGAAATTTAAAAGTTGGGATAGACCCACGGGATAGACCCGAACAGAAATGTAAAATTGGGGTAGACCCACGGGATAGACCCGAACAGAAATTTAAAACGGGGTAGACCCGAACAGGAATTTAAATTTGGGGGATAGACCCGAACAGAAATTTAAAATTTGGGATAGACCCACGGGATAGACCCGAACAGAAATGTAAAGTTGGGGTAGACCCACGGGATAGACCCGAACAGAAATTTAAAACGGGGTAGACCCGAACAGGAATTTAAATGGGATTGTATGAAGAAAACTGCATAAGACTTTATTTGAAAATGTATCCACAGATTTGCCCCAGTAATGAATTGGTCAGTGGGATTAAACCCGAACCTGCCATGATGATCGACCAGTGGGATAATACCCGATCCTGCCGAGGTTGGCGGGATGAAACCCGGTCCCAACGAAAAAAGCGGTCAGCGGGATTATACCCGGTCCTGCCGAGATTGGCGGTCAGCGGGATAAAACCCGGTCCTGCCGAGGTAAGCGGTCAGCGGGATAAAACCCGGTCCTGCCAAAATAAGCGGTCAGCGGGATAAAACCCGGTCCTGCCGAGATTGGCGGTCAGCGGGATAAAACCCGGTCCCAATTTGATAAAAGCGGTCAGCGGGATTATACCCGGTCCTGCCGAGATTGGCGGGATGAAACCCGGTCCCAATTTGATAAAAAGCGGTCAGCGGGATTATACCGGTCCTGTTGGCGGGATAAAAATTGATAAAAATGGTAGCGGGATTATACCCGGTCCTGCCGAGATTGGCGGGACCGGTCCCAATTGATTATACCCCTGCCGAAATAAGCGGTCAGCGGGATAAAACCCCGGTCCTGCCGAGATTGGCGGGATGAAACCCGGTCCCAATTTGATAAAAAGCGGTCAGCGGGATTATACCCGGTCCTGCCGAGATGAAACTTGATTTGATTTTTAATTTTTGATTGATGATTTTCTTTTCTCTTCGCTTTTCTTTTTCGACTTTTGAGAACCTTTCCAAAAAAATTAATTTGCTCCAGTATGATGGATTTTTGTAACTTGAGTCCATAGTTGATTCTGTATCGCCATGCTGTTGCACCTTTTGATCAAATTTACTTGCAACATTTTCGATTTGCCTTTGTTCACCAGAGGACTCTTTCCGACACCGGTGCAAGGTGTGATTACTTTCATCTGTGCATGCAATTTTCTATAAAAGAGAAAAAACAAAAGAAATTGCCACCATCATTTGATCCGTCTGCCTTTGAGAATCGTGTAAACATAAGCTTTTTGATGCCTTCGTCAAAGTTGGCCGCGGCATCTGACTTGGTTGGATTTATCATTTCAAATGTCTCTGCTTTTCCAGACTGACCGGGTAAGCATTTTGCCATATTGCGAAGCCTTCGTAATTGGCTTGGTTGCGCCTTAGCCCTTTTTAAGAGATGACTGAACCCAAGTATGCTTCGAGTAAACCACAGGGGTTGTCATTTACCACAATTCAATGCAAGAAAAATTCACATGTCATGTAAAAATGAATATGCACAAAAATGCACTCACAACTATTTGTGCTTAAATTCTACAAAAATGCCATGAATGCAAGAAATTTGGTAAAAATGAGTTTCCTAAGAATGTATTTGCCAAAGAATGTTTTACAAAATGACACAGCTTTGGCCAAAGGATGCGTATTCGAATCTCTGAATATCCTTGTTCTGGAATTCAATATTGGCAGGGGTATGACAAAAATGAGGAGAAATCCAAATGGATCAAACCACCAGTTGTTCCTCCTTGTGCTTGCTCATTGCAGAAATCCTACCTTGGCGCCCTTTCGGGTTTTCACCAAGGTTGCCCCCACTCCTTTTCTTTTGCTTTGTTTTTGTTTTTATTTTTCTCTTTTTCTTTTGTTTTGTTCCTTTTCTTTTGAGGTGCCCTTTCGGGTTTTCACCTAAGGAACAATGGAAAAACTCAACAATAATCGACTCAGGAGCATGAACTGAAGATTGCTGACATCAGTAAAATGCGCTTCCCTTGTAAGATTAGGCGAAGGCATTATGGACATCACTTGCCAGTTGATTAGCAAACTTCCCAATAGAAAATACGGCAAATGACGAAAGCCAGGACTTTGGGCTTTTGAAATGAAGTCAGGTGGGGTGTTTTTCAAGAAAAGTTGAGGCTTGAAAGCAAATTTTGATGAGAGGGGTGTGAAATAGCCTGAGATTGCATCATTTTGAAATTATTTCCAATTTTGAACGAAACTGAGGAAAATTTTGCCCCAGTTTGATTGGATTTTCTTTCTTTGCATTTTCTTCATTGCATTCTTCTTACTTTTTGCATTTTTTTTTCAAAAACTAAATTTGCCCCTGTGTGGGGTTCTTTTTCCCTTTTCATCTCTTTTCAAAATAAATTTGCCCCATAAATTTTGCCCCAGTGTGGGGTTTTTCTTCCCTTTTCTGATCATTTTCAAAATGAATTTGCCCCAGTGTGGGGTTTGCAGTTCTCAGGGGTTGCCAAACGAAAATTATTGTTCTGATGGCTCAAAAGGGACGACTAGGGATGAAATGTTTTGATTGGAAAGGAAGATGGCCTGACTTTTGCCTCGTCTCTTGCATGATTTCCTAGAAGGAATTTGCATAATCAAATAAAGAATTTCTTACACATGTCTGAGTTGATAGGTCGAGGGAATGTCTGTCCTTCCATTTCTGCCCAAAATGAGTACTCCTCCAGGCAATACCTCTTGAACATCCAATAAGCTTTGTCAATTTGAATCACATTAGCACTTTGTTCCCTTCTTCAGGATATCGGTGGCGGACCCTTTTGTTATGAACATAGGCCATGCATTTTGACAATATTGGTCATGGCACATAGCATTCAACTCCTTTTCATCAATCAGAATCAATCGTTAATGACACTGTTTTAACCAATCAACTTCCAACCTGGCCGGAAAGAGATTTTCTCAAATGAAGGGATTTATCAATGAAGGAATTTTCAAATGAAAGAATTTTTCCAGTGACGGGATTCCTTAATGAAGGGATTTTTCCAGTGAAGTGATTTTTAATGAAGGGATTTTTCAATGGTTTTTCTCAATGAAAACTTTCTCAATGAAGGATTTTCTTAATGAAGGCTTTCTCAATGAAGGAATTTCTCAATGAGGGCTTTTTAATGGAGGGATTTTCAATAAAGGGTTTCATCAAATTCCTAGACAGTGATATTCAAAAGAGTCAAATAACTTCACCTTTGGCCATCTCAAAGAATTAACAAAAAATCCAAAACAATAATCAAATAAACAAATAATCAAATTGCAAAAGATGCTTTCATTAAGCTATGTACATATGCAAGAAAAAGTTTTCCTGAATTTTAGCAAATGACAACCCCTAGATTTATCAAAATTCCCTTCGAGAGGGAAGATAGTCAGCCATCCAAATTGTGAAGAGCTCTTTCAAATTTCGTCATTGGAGGTGGATGCCTCAAAGGTGTCCTTGTGTTCAGGAAAAGGATTTGTACTTATATTTGGTCCTTGTTCTTCCCTTCCTTTCAAAATTATGTCTCCGGCCTCAATCATGTCTTGGATTCTGTGTTTAAGTACCCAACAATTGACAGTAGAATGTCCAGGAGCTCCAGAATGGTAGGCACAAAAAGATTGAGGATTATAACCAGGGGGAACTCCTTTAGTATAGACTTTAGGAGGTATTGTACCAATTTTCCCCACGGCCTTGAGCTGCTCATACAGTTGATCCAAGGGCCGACCTAAATTGGTAAAAGTTCTATATCGGGCCGGGTCTCGGATGCCAGCGATTTGTTGATAGTTGTAATTATGGTTGGCGGGTAAGGTGGGTCTTGGATGATAAGGAGAGCGAGGTCTAGTTTGAAAGTTATGTGGAGAAATATGGAATGGTGTTGTAGGTGTGTTTAGGTAACTTGGTCGAGGTCGAGGATGAGGGATATTAATGTGATAAACAGGATGAGGGTTTGAATAGCAAGGGTAAGGGTTTGAGTAGGTAGGGTATTGTCGAGGTCTGGGTATTGGAACAGGGTTTCGATTCCAGACAAAAGCAGTTTCCCCTTCTTTCTTTTGGAATTGTTGCTTCTTCCCATTACTACCTTGGCTTTGCAAAGCATCCAACTGTGATTTGAGGGCAGACACATTTACAATCTTTCCAGCTTTCACGAAATCATCAAATTCCTCAAGCTTATTAACAATTGCGGCAAATGAGCATCCAGTCATGCGGAAAATTTCTTCAAAGTACGGCGGATCATGTGCTTTAATGAAGGTGCGAATGATTTCATCTTCAGTCATTGGTGGCTCGACTTTTGCAGCTATTTTCCTCCATCTTTTAGCATAGGTTTTATGATCTTCAGATGGCTTCCTCTTTGTCCCTTCCAACGTGGTTCGTGTAGGAGCCAGCTCGCAGTTATACTCGTATTGCCTTACAAAAGCTTTGGACAAGTCGATCCAGGTTTTTACTTCTTCGGGCTTCAGATTAGAATACCAATCGAGGGCATCCCCCTCCAAACTTTCCGGGAACAACCTTAGAGGCAGGTTCTCGTCATCTATGGGCCTTCCCAATTTGTTAGCAAACAGGCGGAGATGCGTTTTGGGATTGCCAGTTCCATCGTACTTATTAAACTTAGGGGTTTTGAACCCCTCAGGCAATTGCACTTTTGGAAAGAGACAAAGCTCATCATAATCCAGGACTCCTTGCTTGTTCAACCCCTGACTCCTCTTCATAAACTCATCAAAACGGTCAAGGCGTTTGAGCAGCTTTATATCAACGGGAGCGGAAGATTCCCCCAGTTCTGGCTTGGTTTGAACAATATGGTCGGGTAGGAATGGCTCAAAAGCAGTGTGATAAAAGGTATGAGGCTCGGGGGGTATGTTCGAAGTGATTTGCGGTTGGGGACCTTGCATGTGAGTAGGAAAGAACGAAGGGTTAGGAGGGTAAGTGTATGGCAAATTTATGGTGGGATAGGTGAAAGTTCCTTCGGATGGAATGATGAAGGGTGGAGTAGAAGTGGTTTGGGTTGTGGGCACGACCAATGATTCTGGCCCCGATTGACTGACGAGTACAGGCTCGGGTTGAACTCCGCTACTGATAAGCTCATCGATTAATTTCTTTTGGGCGGCCATTTCAGATGCCATCTCACCAAACTTCGTAAGCATCTCGGTCAGTTGGACCCCCAAACTTGCAGTCTCAGGTTGGGCGGTTGTAGCAGACCTATCCGACTGTTCCGGTTCTGAATTCATATTTACACGATTCTTCTGGGCTTGACTGCGGGATCGCGTTATGATGGGGCTTCGACGAGAAGCTATTTTTAAATATTACCTGAGAATTTTAAAAGGAATTGCCTTTAGATTCAACCCTCGCTTAATTTATTCCAAAGAAAATAAAGAAAAGGAAAAGAAAAAGGCAAGAGTTAGTAGATATCCAGAAAATTCGGATGCATGTCCTATGGGGGGAGCCCTTTTTGTGCCAAGGGTAGGCCTAGAATGATGATGCAATCCTCCAGAGCAGGCACTATACAATACCTGATGGATCCGATCAGCTTATGGAGTGAAAAATAATTTGAAAAATTTGGCCCATTGGAATGAGAAGAGATTGATCACTTTTGATCGATACAAAAACTTGCAAAAACGCACGGGTTTGACCTTGACGAACTTCCTATCGAAGAGATTGGACCTTTTCCCAGTGAAGCACGGGTCAAAACTCCAACTGATCAAATGGCTGGATGCAATGGATGCTTTTCTCAAAATCGACTAGGTTTTCCATTTTGAAATTCGACATTGACATCCTAATTGACAATTTATTAAAAATCGACCGGATTACCCTAAAAAGGGAAACAGGTCAAATGAATTGAATGAAATTTAATTTATCCAAAATTAATCAGATCACCCTAAAAAGGGTAAATTGATCAAATAGATTGAACGAAACTTGATTTATTCAAAATCGGCTCGGTTGCCCTAAAAATGGGTAAATTGGCCAAATGATTGAAATTGAATTAGTGATTTATTCAAAAATCGGCCGAATGACCCTTAAGAGGGTAAATTGGTCAAATGAATTGACGATTTATTCAAAATCGATCGGATGACCCTAAAAAGGGTAAATTGGCCAAATGAATGAAATTGAGTTAGTGATTTATTCAAAAATCGGCCGAGTGACCCTAAAAAGGGTAAATTGGTCAAATGAATTGACGATTTATTCAAAATCGACCAGGTGACCCTCAAAGGGTAAATTGGTCAAATGAATTGATGATTTATTGAATGAATTAACAAAATGGACTGGTTGAATTGTCCGGCCATTGGTTATTGCAAAAATATTGAGGTGCATTAGTCTATGACCTTCTAAAAATCAAATTTTGGCCTCAATTTATTTATCGTTTCAATAGGAGGAATCATTTGTGAATTTCTTTAAATTAATGTCCTTCACGCAAGGGATTTTTACCAATTTGATAAAATGGCCAAAAAGTGATTATTAGATGCTCATATTCCAAAGATCACTCTATGAAAATGATCGGATCCTACCTTACCTTGTGCACTACCCCTCTGGATGGTACAAAAATGTAAACGTGCAAGTCTTACTGGATTAAGTATCCGAGACACAAGGTGGCTTATTCCTAAACACGGGATTCCCTATGTGGCATTCCCTTTCTATGGTTTATGCATGATGCCAGTTATTAAAGCGATGTAAATATGTGACAAACATGGACTAAAGGACATAAATAATGCATCGGGGGGAAAAGGTCTAAAATGAAATGTACTTATTGAAAATTAAGTGTAATGACTGAAATTTAAACATGTGAGTTATCTAGTGGGTAAGTCACTAAAAGAGTGCCAAAGAGGCCTCTTATTGCTAGGGCACATGAATGCAAACCAAGGAAACAATGAAATGGTTAGTGCAGTTGATAGTACACATAACACATTGTGGCAACGAAATCAGCACAAAGAAATAAAGCGATAAAAGGGAGAAAGGGGTTGGACCCCTCCCCTCGTGAATAGTGTCCCTAATAGGGTAAGGTCGACTCTACCCTAGGCAAGCTAAAATGGATGCATGAGGTTAGGGTTCACTAATGCATCTAGACTCGATAAGTCATAGGTCCCCGAGCCTTCAGACTTGGAAACCAAGGGTCATCACTCCCAAGGTTCCTTGTCGGTGGCTCGAGCGATTCCCCAGACGTTGCTACGCACACGTCGTGTTACGGCTACCCGTCTGGGCGAATCTAAAAAAAATCCTCAACCTTCGACTAAAAACTAATAGGTTATCAACCTAAAGTTTAAAGCGGAAGATCGAGTGACCCCTCGGATCATGCTACGCACACGTCGTGATACGATCACATGTCCAAGTGGGTCGCCTAAAATCCTAATAAGGTGGAGTGGCGTGACAAGCCACTAAAAGAAAAATAAATGAGGGGTAAAAATAATTAAAGCGTATGCGCGTATGCTAGTGCTCGTTTGGAGGGGAGGGATCAAGAACCAACGCGAGGCTCTAGGGTACATCCCCCACCCAAATGCAATGCAAAGCGCGAGATAAAACGAGTAAAATATACATCCAAACAACCAATCATACATACGTGAGTGGGGAGTAGTTTGGTACGTGCGCGAGGCAAAAAGTCCTAAAAAGGAAAAATGCAACCCTAATATCCAAACGCTATGCATAAAAAGGGTAGAAAAGGGAAAAGAATGGCCAAATCAAATGCTCGGACCCACTTAGGAAGTCCCCAGTGGAGTCGCCAACTGTCGCGCCCCACTTTTCGATTCGAGTTGAATGTGTGAATGTGTTGTGTGTGTGAAGTGTAGTGTGAACGTGTGCAAAATGAAAAGTAAAAAGGCCATGGGACTTTGGAAAGCGACGATTTGGCCAAATGAAATTTTAAAAAGGGTTTTTTAAATATGAAAACGGAGTCGCCACTTGGTATAGATTTGGGGTGTACCAAGTCACCCAAAAAGTGTTTTTTAAAGACAAAGTAGTAAAACCCTTTTTAAAACGACTCCTAGTCCACGTAAGCCAAAGAAAAAGGTTCGGGGGTCACGTTTGACAAAGGGGAAGGCAAGGATAGAATCCAAGGCACCCCTTTGACCTAGCCAAGGCTAGTTGCGCGACTTAACCTTACCTTTCCTAGTTTTCTACCCAAGGTATGTATCGCATATTGGATATGTCTATATGAATGCAAAAACCTAGACCTAGGGGTATTGGGGGAAATTTCTCTTCAAAGGTTGAGTGGTGCTAATCACATTAATTGTGAAGCCCAATAATGATCCTTTTGGAGAGGTCACACCTAAACCTAAATGACGTGAAAAATGAGTGGGATGCATGCCATGTGAAAGTGTGAGTTTGTGTGAAGTAAAAAAATGATAAAAGTAATAAGGTAAGAGTGAAGGTGTGCAAATGTAGATGAAAGTACTCGTGTGCGAGTGAAGATAAAGTTGTTCGTGTGCAAGTGAAGATAAAAGGGTTCGTGTGCAAGTGGAGATAAAAAAGTGTTCGTGCGCAAGTGAAAGTGATAAAAAGGTGCATGTGTGCAAATGAGACAAAAGTGAAAGTGTAATGATAGAGTGGATTGAGAATGCATGAGTCTAGGGAATTCATGCATATTGGGTACGGGGAGACCTAAATCGTGACTTGATTTTCCCTTTGATTAGAGAGGATACAAGCGTGCTAAGGCTTTAGGAAAAGCCACACTCGTCTATATCCCATATTTAAGGGGACTTTCAAGCAAATGAACCCTATAACTAGTATGAGATGCAAAAAATCCTAAAATGAGGGGAAAAGAGGTTCGAGGAGCATGCCAGATGATAAAACTAAGGGAAGATGCATGATATGTAGTGAACAGGCAAATAATGCATTAATGAAAAACAAAGGAAAAATCCTATTGGGTCTAGCGTTGGGCTAGCCCTTTCTATGAATTCCTAATGAAATAATGAGCCACGACTAGCATTGGACTAGTGTGGTGACGTACATTCATCCATTCCATTCATTCATGGTTATGAAAGCAAGTAGACATGCCAAAACACTCGTAAACACGTAACACGTAACACTTAGCATGCTCGACTAGATGCAAGAGCCTAATAAAGCAATTAAACATGTAGCAACAAAAGCAAGCCACCAAGGGGAAGGGGAAGTGGACCAGATGCTCTCCGAGCCCTATCTATTACAAGCCAAGAGGTGTACACATACCCCATAAAAGCATAAAGGGGAAGGGGAAATGGACCAGATGCTCTCCGAGCCCTATCTATTACAAGCCAAGAGGTGTACACATACCCCATAAAACTTAAATAAAAGTAAAAAGCAAGTAAATGCATGCAAGGAGGTAAGGAAAGCGAAGTAGACAGGCATATTCACATAACACGTAGGAGCACGTAAGGTCAAATGTAGTGCAAATGAGGGATAGAGTGTACCTCCCTTGAATTGACGCCCCAATGAAGTGAAATTATTCAATTACCCTCCAAAATAATAAAAAGGTCAAGGCACCACTTTATTTAAGAAAAATTAAAAGAAATGGGCAAAACAAGGCTCACTTAGTCATAAAGTCCCTAAAGTCATAACTTAAGTGCAATTTAAGCTAAGCATGGTAGTTAATTGAAGCAAACAAGCAATGAAGTTGCACAAATTAAAATTATCAAGGACCAATTTGATGAAATTATTCAATTGATTGGGCCATAGCAGGAGAAGGGGAGACTTGGGGGGTGAGGATGCAATTTTCTGGAATTAGTACATGCATGCATGCGAACGTACGAAAGCATTCTCTGCATCAAACAAACCAAGTGATTATCATGCCAATTCATTCAACAGCTTCCATGATTTCTCAACAAGATTCGGCAAGCAAGATCCATTCAAAGCTTTCAACCAACTTCTATTAACAAACATGGCTAAACACCTCTGAAAAATATAATTCATGGCAGCACTTCATGCTAATGACAACTAGAAACAGTGGCTGCGACAACAAAATAGAATCTGCTGCGTTTTCACTGTCCTCAGGTTTCTGCAAAGTTTTCGGTCAACAATCTTGCTGCAATGTTCCCTCTTGTTTGTGCATCCGCAAATCATGAGACATTTAGACGAAAACATGCAATTCTATCCTTAATTAGTTACACCAGATTCAGCTAACAAGATGACCAAAAAAAAAAACTAGCTTGTATGGGCTGTTATGGGAAGAAAAGAAAGCAGCAAATGATGAAGACGAAATGCAGCAAAAGAAAGGACGACACTTGCGGCTTCCTGTTGCAACCCTGCGGCTCCACTCATACACACAAAAAAAATGCACTAAGCTCATAGGTTTATCAACCCCAAACCAGTAAATATCTCAAGCGTTTAGTTAGCATAACCTGAACAAAGTTTTTGATTTTTGCACGCAAGCACACAAATGCCAAAGACCTCTTTACTTCTGCAATTGCTGCTGCTACTTCCGCAGCTTACAGCAACTCAGAAAAATAATAAAATGCAGATGCAAACATTCAGCAAAATTGTTCAGCCAAAGAAACCCAGCACTAGTCAAATATCCTCAAACATGGATCTACTCTCTTTTATACAAAATCATGCTGGACAGAAAGCCAAGGAAAGAAAACTTCGAGCTTTGGGCAATCGAAAAAGAAAATCCACGCTGCTGCAACAAGCCAACTTCAAGCTTGTTGCAGCAAGCTTTCATGCACAAAATCTGCAACCAGACGAGGACCCATGCAACCGTGTGACCAAGAGTTTACATCATTAGACATTTAGACACAAAACATCCTAGAAACAGGCGACAAGGTTCATCAAAACCCTTTACTAGCCTTGAGCATGGAATTCACAGAATCAGGGAAAAGAATGCGCATACAGAAAGCTAGGGAAATAAAAATTCTGCAAATTTGTTCGTGCAGATGAAACTTATCCGAACCTTATGCATTAATTTATTTCCATCAGAGTCATAAGTTCAGCATAGAGGCTAGGAGAGGGACTTGGGATGAACATTCATGATAGACCACATTCGAGTTTCTGTCTCTCAAAACCAGTCCAAGCTAAACAAATCCAAGCATAAAAACAAGCAAAGCCGCAAGCTTTCTGCAATTCCCTTTCGGTCAAGACGTAAAACAGGTAAGAATCCAATACCTGAATGGAGAAAAGGCTCAAGATGATTCGGCCAGAAACCTCAAAACGTCAGCGAAAGAGCGCGGGCGATGACACAAGCCCTTCTTCGTCTTCGCGACTGAAGACCCTTTTGGTTTCGCTCCTCTCCAGCAGCCAACAGCTCCCCTAACAATCTTCTTTTTCCATCCTCAAGCTCACAGCTTTTCACTCAGCCCCCTACCACTCTCAGTCTCTCTGGTTTTGCTCGTTCATCAGCCCTCTCCCCTGTCCTAAAATTTTCTCGCCGTCACTTTTTGTTTCCCCAAGAAACTCTCTCGGCTCTCTCTGATAATTTTTAGCCGTCGACCTTTCTTCCATCCCCCTTCACGCCTAAACCCCCAGTTTCTTTTTATACCCTGATGGCTTACTAAAAAAACCCTCATCTTAATGGTTTTAGAATACCCCAGCTCAACGCCTCTCTCCCCAGCCATCCGATGGCCTCTTGTGAATGTCCTTCGCACGCTGCAAAAAATTGCAGCGTGCATGCTGCGGTTTCTTTTTTTTTTAACACAACTTGATAATTACAGAAATGATAAAATAAAAAATAAATAATAATAATAACAAAATTACACAAACCAGGTAATAATAATTATAACAAAACAAAAATAATTTTAAACAAAAAACTAAACAAAAATGGCCATTTTTTAATTTTTCAATTTTTTCACTTTTCATCATTTTATTTTTCTCAAAATAACTTAATAAAAATAACTAAAGTGCCCAAAGATTGAATTTAAAGAAATAAACATATTTTTGATGTTTTCCTTTTCTTTTTTCTAAAAACTCTATGCTAATTTTAAACTTAAAAGCTGAAACTAAAAACTAAAACTAAAAGTAAACAAGAATAAATAGCAAATGAAATAGGTCAACTAAAAGGGCGAAAATGAATAAAACTAAAATATCATAACAACTAATAGTGCAAAACACACAATAACGAACTAAAATGCAAGCAATCTAAAATGAAAATCATGAAACAGATGCTACATAAAATTATTCAAAATTTGGTGTCTACAGCCGCTTTTCCACATTTTCGTATTAGAAAAGTTCCCCAGATAATTTTTATGAGTAAATATAGTTTTTAGATGATTTTTCTAGTATCGGTTAGATTTTGAGAAAATAAGAACGGATTTCGGACGTGGGACCCACTAGTGCGAAAAGTTCGGAAAAATTCGGCCAATAAGATTAAATTTCGGATACTGTGGAAAATTTATCGGGTGTTAGGAGATAAGTAGAGGAGGTGATTTGATTGATGTGAGAGAGAAAAGAAAGGATAGGATGGCATTAATGAGGTGACAAGTGTCATCCTCTTATTGGTTTTACTTTAAGAGTTATTATTCACATTTTTTGACTTTTTTGACCAAAGGTTAAATATCTTCAAAATTCATTAAAATTTCCTCATTCTTTCTTCACCATAGCCGGCCCTCTCAAGCTCCAAAAGGAAGAGAACTCCATCAACTTTCAAGCTTCTACTTGGTGCAAATCACCCAAAAACATTTGCTTACATCCATTTTACTCCATAAAATCTTTCCTTTTAGTGATAGTGAGTGGTCTAGTGAAGTTGTTTTGAAGAGTTAAGGTGTCCACAATCCCTATCTCTCTTGTTACTTGGTAAGTGATGCTAGAACACTCTTCTACACCTAATGATGTTTATGTTATGCTTAGAAGTAGCTTGAGTAATGGAACATATGATTTATTTCTTGATTTGAAGAGTTTTGGTGAAGTTTTCCATTTTATGATGAATTTGCTGGTTTAATATGAATGGGATGTTGTGGTCTTGTATGATGAATGGTAATGGTTTAAAATGACTCTTGTAGGTGTGAATTGTTGATAAATGCAATAAATTTTGAATTTGGAAGAATTTCTGGAAAATTAGGGTTCTTGGTTGAACATTCTGTCCGAAATTTTAGGTCATAGATAGAGGCCGAATTGGACTTTGATCAAAACATGAAAGTTGTAGGTATTGATGAGTTTGAAGTGCCTGCAAAATTTCAGGGCATTTGGAGTAGTGTAGAGTGAGTTATGTCGTTTTTACTGTTGCTGTTCTGGGTGATCAGAATGTGCGAACTGTACTTGTAATTGACTGTTTTGGCTGGGATTGGTTTGGATTTTGTTGTTGGTGTTTTCTGATGAAATGTATCTGGATGTCTTAGCTATCATATTCCTTTGGAATTTCGGCATTTGGACCTGTATAGACTGAGATAGACGAATTACAGTTTTGTGTGATTTGGGAACCTGCAATTACGGTTCTGGGTTGGTTTTCTGCATTTTTGACTTAGTTGTGCTAGGATTTGGATTGAGAGGCCTTCTACATTGTTGTATCCCCTTAAGTCCTGGATATCCCTGTAAATTTTCAGGATTAACGGAGTGGTATAACCTGAGTTATAAACGAAATACTCAGACCTGTTTTGACCGTCAAATTCTGTTCTGTTCTTATATCCGGACAGTTTACGACTGGAACTTTGGTTTCACGTTTGACTAGGTTACAAGCTGTTTGGGCTTGCGACCAAAACACCAAACTTATAGCCCTATATCAGAGCTTTCTAACGCCCTTGGAATTTCATGAATCGGATTTATAAAACCTGAGATATAGCCGAGCAAATAGGGCCTGCCCGTGAAAATGACCATTTTCTGGTCAGATCTGTTTTGGTCCTGATGACCAACATCCGTTCCGAATTTGGATTGTCGACCTTCATGAAAGTTGTTCCATCTGGAATGAACTATCTAACTGCCAATTTTCAGCTCTTTTGACCATGTGTAGCATAGAAAACAGTTTGCACTCAAAACTGACCATTTGTGCATTGGCCAGATTTCGTAAGCGATTGTGTTTGGTTCATTTGGGACTGAAGCCTCCAGTTTCAGTTCTGGATGTCTTCATAACAGTTGTTGTTCATCCTTTAAGCTTCGATATGGCGTCTCATACGCCTTAATCCGGTATTCGTAGCTCAACTTATGAGTAAACTAGAAACGAGTGTCAAATCTGCCGTTTCCGCTAACGGCCGTTTCCGTTTCCGTCCGTCATATGTACGTGCGCGCGTGCCGTTTTTGCCGTTTTGTTTGTTTGAGGCACGATAGTAGCCGTTTACGATATTATGTGACACAATCTCCTATTTCAGACGGTGGTGAGCTGGGCGGATCTGGTGGGGTCCACTACTAGCTGTTCGTTTCGATCCGACTTCGTACTTTTGCTATTTCCGTTTTGAGTAAGTATTCAGGCCAGTTTGATGTGTTTTCTTTGCTATGTGTTTGAGATATGTGAAAAGGGTACTTAGGCGAGGGTGTACTTTATCGCACTCGACCTAAACCCTAATTTGAATGTATAATTGTACTTGGCATATGTATATGAACCTTTTGGAACCAAAGCCCTTGAGCTTGTGGCTCGGGGCGACTTTCGAGTAAAGTTTGTGAAGTTTGCAAAGTTTGTGAGTTTGTGGGCCCGATCTAAGACCTGTTTGGACTATTCGAGCCGGTTAGGGCTTGGTCGAAGTCAGTCCAACTTAGTCTGAGGTCACCAAGTTTGTCGGTTCATGTTATGAACCAATTTTGTGAATCCGGTTCACCGAGAAGGTGACCAAGTTTGTGACCCGAGCTTGTGACTCAAGCTCAAGTTTGTGATTTCGTTCGCCCGGGCAAGTTTGTGAGGTGACTGGCCAGTGAGGGTGATAAGGTGTCGGTGGGTGTACAAGTGAAGTTCTACGGACCATTGAGTGTGGTCGACGGAGTGTCGGCAGGAGATCACGCATGGCACATGAATTGGCTTTGGAGCCACCCGTATCCTTATTATATGATGTTGTTCTTTTCTGCTTTTGCTTTACTCTTATTGTGTAATTGTTGCTACGTGAATTTATGCTTTCGCCCCTGTTTACTTACTAAGCATTTAGCTTACCCCTTTCCTTTTGTTTTCCTTAGCAGGGGCCGACGCGGGGAATTTTGGCTCGTATACTAGTATAGGTAGATTGGCTTGTAATAGTTGAACAGTTAGGATGTTTGTTTTTGTTTTGGTGGTTTGTATAAGGACCCTTCTTAGGGTCTACCTTTTGCTGGTTATTGTTATAGTATATTAGAGCGGTTTGGCTTGATGCTTTTGAAGATGTAAATATAACTTTTGGGATTGTATATAGTATATATAGTGCTCTTTCGATTTATCTAGTTTTATTAGCTTTAAGTTTTGAGTCCTGGCGCGAGCTAGGCAGGCGGCCCGCCGATACCCTTGGGTTCGCCCTTGGGAGAAGTGGGGTCGTCACAAAAAGGCTCTTCTCTTTCGAGGTTGATAAAAAGGACCTTTCTTCTTCAATTCTATTTTTTAAGCCAAACACGACAAAAAGTTAAAGAATCCAATATTTAGATTCAAGATAAACACATGCAGCGCACACACATATAGTTATTTATTTAATTGTTTATTTTGGAATACCTATTACTAAATACTAGAGTTTTTTTAACATATAGTTTGTTATTTCTCCTTCTGCTATACTATTAGCTCTTTGATGCCTTCTTCTTTCTCCACACTTTCTTCATTGTTTACTCAACTCTAGTTACTTAATATTTTCCCACTTTATCAAGAAGAAACTGTCATCTCCATTTTCTAACATCATAGGAATATACATAGTTGAAACTTAGATGGCTAATTTTATAATAACTTATTATTTTTCAATCTCTAGTTGATAAATTTATAGATGTTATGATAAATTATATTATTTTTTGCAATGAAATTCAAATTTTTTTATTGATATTGAAATTTTATTTGGATATTATAAAACATCTATGGATTGGCTGGCTGTTTGATTTAACTACATTTTATGGATGTGAAAAATACAAACATGAGTTTAGAGTTGCCCAAATTAAGCCCAATACCCTACTTTTTTTTTTGTAACCCAAGCATGAGTTACAAAAATATAAGCCTAGCTGAATTGAATTTGAACTCAAAACAATGATATTTTATGTGAGTTGAATTTGAACATGTCAAAACACATAACCCAATTGTCAGGCTTACATCACACCAAGAAAATATCCCATCCTCCCCTGGATAGTGGACACTTTTCCTATGTGATTTTGTGGATTTAGATAAATGTCAATTTGCTCCCTACCGAAATCAGAATTAGGCAAAAATTTCTGCACAATGATTTTAAAACTTAATGTTGAGACAGAATATCTCATTGAGTCATTTGTGCTTGGAGATTATGTATGCGAGTTTTGGATGCATAAGAGTTGTCCTCTAAATTATAGAATGTGTTGGTCAACTCTTTGGGCCAAACGTATAGATAGAGTTGTTCAAAATTGCTGGAAAAGAATTGCAAACAAACTGTTAGAAAAATTAACTGAAAAGAAACGTTTTACATTTTCAAAACATGGTTTGGTTGGCATCGGTATATTTACTAATGACTAGTAGACCCTAGTGCAGCAACTTTTACGTTACATTTGACCCTTCTGCTGAGATTCATGATGAAGAGATACCATTTAGTGCTTTGAGTTTGAGGAAGATCATGGTTAAACATTGCAATGAATCTCTTGATTTAGGAAATAAGAAGGAAAGACATGGAAATAAGCATACTTTATAAAAATTTAAAATAAATGAGACATATATAATATTAGAACATGATAGGACAGAATAGCTTCTTGAAATAACCTTACATACTTATCCAATGTCATACAATTGTTCTCTTACTTGGAGATAAGGTTTATATCACCCTTCCTTAATAATAAAATTAGGGCTCACTACAAGAAAATTGGCCTTTTGTGACAACAACAAGTCATCACTAAAAGCCACAAAGTCGTCATTATATGGATATAGTGACGACTTTTCAATTTGTCACATGATTGTCACAGATTCTATGTCACAAATGGGTCCATGTGACCACCTTTTGAAAGTCGTCACAGAATCTTGTTCTTCAATGACGAGGAAAAAGTCGTCACTAAAGGATATCATTTTGTTATGACTTTTCTTGTCACTATTTCACCTATATTTTTGTCATAGATGCAGCAAAAGTTGTCACAAATTTTAAGTTTACAGTGACGACCTAAGCTTGTCACTATCAGTCCAAGTATTCAATGACAAAAATAGTCATCACTTAGTGAACTTGCAATCAACTTTGTTTTAAAGAGTTCAAATTGGCCATTACGAATATAGCATTTCCAACAAATTATAGCAGAACATTAAATTTGATAAAAGGCAAAATTAATGTAGAATGAAGTCACAAATTAATATATATGGCCACAAACATCTGTAAATTCATCAAAATAAAAGTCAACCAAAAATATTGGGTCCCAATCCCACATAATCAGTTCAAGCACTAATGGTCAATACATATCCATCCCAAAAAAATAGAGTACTAGATTTCTAAACTAAAGCATAGATTGCACCACCAATGTTAGACTTCAACCATCTCTATCATCATATCCAACAGCCTCCTCATGATCAATATCAAATTAGACTGCATCGAAAATAAAGTATTATGTGCATTAGAATAGACTTTATTCAGAACATATGCTATTACAACCTTACACAACTAAATTGAATGAATAGTCATACACAACAAGACTCCAACTACTGTCAACTTGATAAGAAGTAAAAGAATCAGTCAAAATAGAGTTTCAGCCAAAATAAAGAGAATATCATCAATTACTTCCAATAGCTTATTTGTTAGACATATTTGCATAGCCAGCAATTTCGGAATATAAGCGATAGCATAAACTGTCTTAAGTAACTCTTTCTTTTAGGCAATCAAATCCTCATATAGCCCTCTTGTTTCAAGTTGCTGCTTCTGCAAGTTCTTAATCAGCTTGGAGTAAAACTGGTTGCCTGGATAGAGCTCTTTTTTTTCATCTTCCAACAATCATATGAAGGTATCAGTTTCACTTTCATTCACATTGAACCTCTCTCCACTATGTTCTTTCCAATTGAACCAATTCCTTCTTCCCCCAATTGTGCAGTGCCTATGTTATTGAACATATCATTTAAATCTTCAATATCACTATCCCTTTCTTCATTCTCGTCTTGATTAATATCCTTCTCAATTTCATGTCAGAATTGTTCACCATGGCATATCCAGGATCTTAAGATGTTTTGCCTTCTAAGAATATGCAAATTTAAGGAAAGCAACCATCGCAAGTTTATAAGATTCATCTTTTCTATTACCAAGTGTCATCCAATTTTTGTCCATGTCATAGAGTTACAAATCTATTCAAGTTTATCTAAGCATTAACAAAAATTGAAGAAGCCAAAAATATGCATACTTCACAATTATAGCCCACTGCATAGCATAAAAGCACAGAAAAAGTTCAAGTACTAACCTTGAATCTAGATGCTAATGAGGTTGCTACTCTTTTATGCTACTACTACCATTGTCAAACTAAAAAATGTTAGAAAATAGTAGACATCATTGCAAAAGTAGAGAGTTTCTTCAACAAAATTAATCAAGTGCAAGAACATTCAACCATTGATTACTTAGACTATCAGAAAGAAAAAAAAGAAAAAAACCCTTACAACCTCAAATGTTTGACAAATCCAGTTATTAAATTTTTCACATCATTTGCTGCAATTAAAACTATGTACTGTGACAGCCCCACTTCACCCTAAGGCGAACCAAAGGGTTTGGCGGACCGCCTGCCCAACTCTCGCCGGGACTACGGATCCGGAACAGACATAAACCCTTCCAAACGCTCAAAAGAACTTCAAAAAGGTAACATTCAGAACCAAATGAGCCAAAGTAAAAGATACAATCAATCTTTGGTACAGCGTTCCCACGAAAATCAAAACGAAATGGAAGAGCCGCTGCTACGTCTGTGAGGCCCCAGTCCGTTCTTAAGTTTGATATTAGGTTATATTCATTATTTGTGCGGTAACATTAGGTTTTGGGACTAATTCGAAAACCCTAAGTTGGGTTTAGGATTGAAACCCTAGTTTTTGTATTACTTATAAGTTTGAGTGGTGATTAAAGCTAGTTATGCTAGTGTGTGTTTTAGTATAGGTACGTATAAGATTTGATCCATTTTAGATAGGTTAAGTGCGTTTAAAAGTTAGGAAAATCCTAAACTAGAAAAGTTTCTAAGTTTAAAACCCTAATTTTGCCCTTGCCAAAAAGGTTGTTATTGAATTGCTTTTATGTGAGATAAAGTATGCTTAAGTATGGGTGATTAAGGTAGGAAAGTGGTTAGTGAAGTAATTAAGTGTGATTACATGTTTTGGACTAGACTAAGTTATGACCTATGGAGTTAGTTGAAAGAGTTCCAAATGTTTGAGAGCAAGAGTTGATCAAATGCAAAGTTGAAGGTGTAAGGGCTTGAGAGCAAAAGGTGAGCTTTTATGTGATTGGTGGAGAGAGAAAATATCTTCTTACATTTTGACCATCTTATATATATCATAGAATTGCAAGGTTGTCATAAGAAAACAAAACAAAATAAGAAAGAAAAGAGAGAGAGAGAGGGCCGAGAGAGAGAGCAAGCAAGGAGAGGAAATTTCCATCAAAATTCTTCAATTTCTAGCTTCCATCTTGTTGTTGGAGTTTAAGGGAAACAATTTGGGGCCTTGTTGTGGTAGCTTTCTTCATTTACCAAGCTCTCTTGAAGGTAAAACATCTTTCTTTGAAGTTAAAGTTTGGTGATTAAGTTTGGATGTCAAGTAAGTGAAGTTTTGTTGTGATTATGCACTTGTATGGTTCATATAATGATTATTGTGTTGATTGATGGTCTATTTTAGTGATTTTTTGCTGCTGGAATTTTGGTTAAGATAAGAAAGAATTAGGGTTTCTTATTAGACATTCTAGTTGGCTCTAATCTTGTGTTAGTAAACTTGTAGTGGTTGTGTTTGATGATTGGCTTCATTGGTATGGTGAGTGAGTGGTAAAATCTGCTTTTGGGTTAAGAAACCCTAGGCTTCCTTAGGTTGGTTTAGCTTGGCTAAGGTTTGGTTAGTTAGGGTTTGGTTAGTAGGTGGTTGGATTAAGTTTGGTGATGCCAATGAAGTTAGTTTAAGGATCATGGTTAGTTTTGGCAATTTTGTAGTGGCTTAGAGGGAAAACATCGGACCATTTGTAGGTCATTTAGAAGTTATTTTATGTGTGTTTATTTGGTATGAAAGTAGTTAGAAAACTTGCATGAGAACCACAAAAACGAACCATGCGTTTGCGTTGCGCGGAACCGTTTCAAACCCCAAACAGGGCAGCCCAGAACCTGAACTTAAGCTCCGTTTTTCTTGATACTTCGTGCTGACTTAGAAGTTTCTCAAAACATAAAAGTTTTAGCCTCTTAAGTCCTGAATATGCCTACAAAATTTCAGGTCAAACGGATCAGTGTAACCCGAGTTATAGCCAAAACACTCGCACCTGTTTTGCACACTGGATTGGGTTACGTTTTGAATTTTGCTTCTGACCATGTTTTGTCCGTTTTGATAACGTACGAACTGGGTGTTGATCACTTCATAAGAAATGTAGATCTTGGTCTCAGTTTCGAAACGGTATAAAGTGTATCCAAATCCGAATCCCGTAGCTTCAGTTATGACCAAAACAAGATCGATTGTCAGAACTGCCTGCGCATTGGACAGTTCTGACAAGAATGTTTGGACCCGTTTTCCTCCATGCTCTGTATTGATTCAGCTTTTGGTCCAAACATGAAAGTTATATCCTTATGTCTTAGATTTCTAACGCCTCTGGAATTTCTTGATTCCGATTTCTGAACCGTGAGTTACGGTCTTTCAAACAGGGCCTGTTTGGTAACCCGAAATGAAATAGCTGGAGCTATTTCTTGCATTTTTGACCAATATCTATTGAGATCTGGGTTGGGATGTCTAAATAAAAGTTGTAGCCCTTCCTCATAGCTTCTAAACGGTGTCTCACCCACCTTGATCCGATATTCCTACCCTAACTTTTGCTCAAAACGGCTTGAGATGGCGGATTTGGCCGTTCCGTGTGCCGTTCCGCGCGCGCGTGTGTCCAACTTGCCGTTTCCGCACTTGCACGTGCCGATTTTGCCGTTTTGCTTGTTTTGGGCATGTTAGTAGCCATTTGTGATATAACGCGATGCAATCTTCTATTTCAGACCGTGGTGAGTTAGGCGGAGCCTGTGGGGCCTACTACTAGCTAAAACGCACGAAGTGATTTCCACTCTTGTACTACTTTTGTGTTTTGGGTAAGTATTCGGGCCATTTTGTATATAACTTGCTTATGTGTTTTAAGGTGAATGAAAGGGTACCTAGGCGAGGGTGTACTTCATCGCACTCGACCTAAACCCTAGTTTGTATCTATGTTTCTTATGAGATGTGTATACATGAATTGTTTTGGGTTTGAACCCCTTGAGCTTGGAGCTCGGGGTGACTTTCGTGAGTTCGTAAAATATGTTGAAGTTGTGGGCCCGATCTCAAGACCTAGATGGACTATTCGAGCCGGCCGGGGCTTGGTCGAAGCCAGTCCAACCTAGTCTGAGGTCACCAAGTTTGTAGGTTCAAGTTATGAACCAAGTTTGTGACCCGAGCTTGTGATTCAAGCTCAAGTTTGTGATTTTGTTCGCTCGAGCAAGTTCGTGAGGTGACTGGCCAGTGAGGGTGATAAGGTGTTAGGTGGGTGTACAAGTGGAGTTCTACGGACCTTATTCGTGGTCGACGGAGTGTCGACAGGAGGTCACGCATGGCAAACGACTTGGCTTTGGAGCCAACCTGTATCCTCCCTTTGTATTGTTACTTTTGCACTTGACTTGGTATTTTGTGAAATAGTTGTTTATTTCATATGAAATTTACGTGTTTACCCCCGTGTACTTACTAAGCATATAGCTTACCCCGTTTCCTTTGTTTTCCTTAGCAGGGGGCGACGCGGGGAAACTTTTGGACACTGCCACTAGTATAGTTAGGGTTAGTTGTAATAGTTGGTCGGTTAAGATGTTCCTTTTGTTTTGGTGGTTTGTATAAGGACCCACCTTAGGGTCCACCTTCTGCTGATTGTTATTATAATGTAATATGGTGGTCTGAATAGATACTTTTGAAGATGTAAATAGAACTCTTTTGGCGTTAAATATATTGTGAATAGTACTCTTTTGGTTTAATATAGTTTTATTAGTTTTGTGTTTCGAGTCCTGGCGCGAGCTAGGCAGGCGTCCCGCCGATACCCTAGGGTTCGCCCTTCGGAGAAGCGGGGGCGTCACAACGTCACAATCCATCCCAGTACCAGTACACTTTGTTTAACATGAGAGAATATACTTGGCCAAATATATGTCACATAAACATGAGGAAACACTTCAAAATATACGTAGTAGTAAGTTTACAAATCAAAAGGAAACATTGCATTAAGATACATTTAGGGTTTCTAACTTCCATGGAGCTATACAAAAGGGTGTTTATACAGGCTCAATTCATTCTTCAAAATGATCATTGGTCCAAAAGATGATTCCCTGTAAGGAAAACAAGGATAACGGGACGGGGTGAGCTAAAAGCTCAATGAGGTACCAAAAGTATAAACGGTAGGAACTGTAGAACTCATGAAAAATCACTTTTAAAGCACATATTCACATCAAATACAAGAGATGAAAGAACACCACAATGTAAAGGATACAGGTGGCTCTTAGGAGCCAAATCACCGTTGCAATACTTGATCCAACCTCGTTGACCCTCCGTCAACGTTCAAATGAAGGAACCAGTCCCGTAGAACACCACTTTAATGCCAAAATCCCGTTCACCAAACATACCCCTTACCGGGCCCGAATGCCAAATAGAAACAGGAATGGTAATACTCGAGTATATCGGAATCAAGAGTCTCAATACTCAAAGATTCCATAAGAACAGGCACCCATGGATTGTCAATTTCCTCGACCAAGCCTTTGCATGGCTCGATTTAATTAACTCCCATGAGGTTGAGCTCAGGTTTATCCAGAAAGTCCCTGGACTCACTTCCAAACGACATCATAACAAGTGCAAGTAACAGGTTCAAGTTCATAACAGGTACAAGTAATAGATTTCAGTTTATACAGAACAAGCAAGAGAACGAGTGTGATAAAGTACACCCTCGTTCATTCAAAATAACAGAGTTCACAGTTATCAATGTCACAAATTTCAAGTATAGAGAAACCAACTAAACAACAATCCAGGGGAGTGGTACACTCACCTATTAAGGTGAAATAACGTCCAGAATATCTTTCCGAGTAACCCTCTCAATCACCGAATAATAGAAAAAAAAAGACAGAAAATATAAAAAAAAATTAAAATTTAAAAAATTGTTAAGAACTTAAGGTTAATCAAGAGAACATATTAGCAGATTCGCTCCAGCAAAAAGTTAGGTGAATCGAAGACAATTCATAATACTACTGAGTTTACAAGGTTATAAAATATGATTTTTGAGTGAAAAGAGTACATTTAAACCAAAGGATATGAGTAAAATATTTGGAAAACTCATGCTCGCTCGTAAAACTTTGAAATATCCATTTGAGTCGAAGAAAAGAAGAAAACGTATTTCTATTAGTCGTAAATTTCATTTTTTCCAAGTGTACAAGCTTCGGCCAGATCCGACTTTATATACCTCGATAAAAGAGGACACAAATATCCTAAATGGTTCATATGGTATTTGCTCTCAAATTGTTACCTAATTCTCGAGTGAAAATTTGGGCAGTACGCCTTTTGTATTTACCTATTTTCCAGCCACTTATGGCTTCATTATTTTCCTCAATCAATCCCAAAGTCATACACAATATAAATTCATCACAACAGCCATTCAATAGGCTCAAAGTCATCCAAGTACAAGATTTAGCTAGGAAAATGACCGGAAATAAGCTTTAAGCTAAGGAACCAAAAGGCAGATTCACCGCTACTTAGCGTATCGGACATAACTGAGACTACGCTTATTGGATTGAAGTGCAAGTTATACCGTTTCGAAGCTAAGTCAGAGGGCTATAATTTTGATGAAGACTACTTATTCCATTTCTCATTCTAACTAGGTCAAAGTTACCAAAACAGCCCCAGATTTTCCAGTTCGAAGCTCACTACGAAATTCAACTAGCAGTCCTGATTCATTCAATCATATCTCAGCACACACAACTCCGATTCAGGTAATTCCAAAGCCATTTAAAAGCTAAGATACAAGGATATAATGCTTAAGAAGACATCGACAACCAAATCAGTAGTATTCCCGATCAAACTAACCAATTACAGAAGCTGATTGTCAGTTTCGGACAGAAACAGGGAAGCAGGGGTATTTCGGTATTTTCACAGGGTACGTTGCTCCGATTGGGGTGAAATTTTGTATACAACTATAAAATATCATTCTATACAACTTTTATGTTTTGTGCTAAGGCTAATTCGGCCTCTAGCTAGGGGTAACAGTACCGGGCAGAATAGGGGAAATTGAAACCCTAATCTGGAATTTTCCGCACAACATGGAAATTTTCCGCAATTAACTACAATTTACGCACTATGGCTTCATTCTAGACTATCCCAAGCCATCATCCATAGCCACACCATACTAACATATAAAAACAGAAAAAATCAAGAATAAATATAAAATTCACCAATCTCTACCAAAAGTCAAGAATTCTTCCACAAAATCACTTATTCAACTACTATCAATCACTAATTCAACATTATCAAGATCAAAGGAAAGATTCCTTAACCACTCACCTTGTAAACTCAAGAAAGGAAGCAACTTAGCACCTTTGCTCCTCAAACCACTTCACCACTCACCTTAATCCTACCAAGGGAAAGGTTTTTATGGAGCAAATCAAAGTTTTAACGGTTGGTTTGTGAGATCAAGGCAAGAAATTGAAGAAAGAAGTTGGAAGTTTTCTCTTCTTTTTCCCCCAAGAAAGTCGGCCAAGAGAGGGAGAAATAAGATGAGTTTTTGGTCAATTTTTGGTTAATTAGTAAAGGTAAGTAAGATGTCAAAGTCAATAATTAATCACAAGGTGACACTTGTCACCCTTATTTAATGCAACTCTATCCTTTTGTCTCTCTAATGATAATCCATCTAGGTAACTTCTAATTATCTCTTAACACCTGATAAATTAAACTCGATATACACAACTTAACCTAATTGGCCGAATTTTATCGAACTTACCGCACTAGTGGGTCCCACATCCGGTATACGCTCTTAATTTCTCAAAAACTAACTAATACTAGGAAAATAATTTTAGAACTATATTTACTCATAAAAATTATCTAGAAAATTTTCCTAATAAAGAAAATATAGAAAAGGCATGCAATTAAATAAAATAAAGTCTAGAAAATAAGAAAATCCACGGGTTCTCACACTCTCTCCCCCTTAAAAGAATTTCGTCCTCGAAATTCCTTATCATTGCCTTCTCTGGGATACAAAAATTTTACTACTTCCTTCTCACGATTAAATTGAGCATCATACTTAGCTAACAGATTTGTACCCCTTCACTGGCCAGGCTCATTGAAATCTTTGGTATAGTTTCTTCTTCCTTCCCAAATTGTAATTCTGATACACCATTCTAATGGGCAAACGGTGGAATACCAGAATCTTACCTTCCACGTCCTCTAATGGGTCAGAGATTTGATGTTGTTCTAAGGAGTACACCCGAGCTGACATTTTCGATCCATTCTTGTCCCCCTTCTACTGGTCAGGGTTGGTCGTGGTTGGCTGTTGGCTCCTACTCCCTTCTCGAGATCGGCTTGGGCAACTTACGATTTGATGATCTGGCTCCCACAACGCAGACACTTTCTTCCTTTCTTCCAGCAGACATCCTCCGTGTGATTCGGCTTCCCACAGTACCCGCAGGGACCACGGGAAGCGGAGACTGAGCCTCTCTGTGAGGCACCACTTGACATCCTCGGTAATTGTACTCCCCCATTTCCCCTTCCAATCTTAGGAGGCGTATCCTTATCTCCTTGCTCTGAGCTACTTCCAGGAAATCCCCTTTTCTTAGCTTGAAAGTTTCTAACTTGAAATCTCGCGCTTTCAACTCGTTGAGCTTTCTCCACCGCATCACTAAAGGTATTGAGTTGGGCTACAGCCAGGTCCTTCTGAATCTCAATGTTTAATCCTTGGACAAAACGCCTTATCCTCCTTTGCTCAGTCACAATTAACTCGGGAGCGAACTTGGACAACCTGGTGAACTGGCTCTCATATTCGGCAACGGTTTGAGTTCCCTGGCGGAGCCTAATGAACTCATTTTCTTTCTTTTCCTGGATCACAGGTGGAAAATACTTTGTGTTGAACTCTCTCATGAAATTCACCCACGTCCTTGGGGTTTGTTCTCTTTCCCATTTCAGTCTTATGATATTCCACCAAGAACGGGTTGCTCCCTCTCACAATTAACTCGGGAGTGAACTTGGACAACCTGGTGAACTGGCTCTCATATTCGGCGACGGTTTGAGTTCCCTGGCGGAGCCGAATGAACTCATCTTCTTTCTTTTCTTGGATCAGAGGTGGAAAATACTTCGTGTTGAACTCTCTCATGAAATTCACCCACGTCCTTGGGGTTTGTTCTCTTTCCCATTTCAGTCTTATGATATTCCACCAAGAACGGGCTGCTCCCTCCAGTTGGAAGACAGCAAATGTGACCTGTCGCTCCTCAGTATAATGTAACGCGGCAAATATATCAATCATCTTTTCTAGACATCTCTCGGCCACGTCAGGGTCTGGCCCTCCCAGGAATTTCGGTGGCGAGAACTTCTGAAATCTTTCGAAGGCTTTATCCTCACCCTTTATGTGATTACCAGGGTTTCCCAACTGATGATTAGGATTTTGGCCCTAATGTTCTACTACGTGAGCCAAAAGATCAGTCATACGTTGGATGGCAGCAGCCACCTGAATGCTAGGATCCATTCTAGGTTCAGGATTAGGTCCAGGTGTTGGTTCCCGATTTTCTCCTTCATTTGAGGTTCCACGCCCCCGGCCCCGTCCACTACGAGTACCCTCCATTTGACTTAACCAGTCTAGGGTTGAAGCGCGAATACCATATTAAAACAAAGTATGCAGGTACAAGTGATAAAAGCAGACAATATACATATAGCATATCTTTAGCAGATAAATCACACAGTAACAGTCAGTCAGATACAAGCATAAGGAATCGCATGAAAGTCATTAAAAGAACTATATACTAACTAGGCCAATGGTACACAAGCGACCAACCAACAGCTTTCTCTCTCTAGGCTCCGTCCACAATCATCCCTAGGCAGGGTCAATCATCCTTAATGATACCCTAATACATCATATCAAGTTCCGTAGAATCAGATTTCAAATTCGCCCAAGTCATTTCTAACCTAGGCTTTCATCCCTTTTCGTATTCAGGCACAAGAATCCAAAATAAGATAATTCACCACTCGAGCTGGCCAGTTCCAAGAGTAAATCATCTACATTTGTAATTCCTACCTGACATACGTATCTATAGTCTCCAGGTACCAGAATAATGTTTTGAACCCTATAATACACCGTGATTTATAGCTTATGTTCAAAAGAGTACTTAGTCCCTTACACTCATTCACATGAGCGAGACCACAACACCACTTGGCCCCAAGCTCACTCCGCGTAGAGACCACGCAAAGTGGCGCTGATACCACCTGTGACAGCCCCACCTCACCCTAAGACGAACCAAAGGGTTTGGCGGACCGCCTGCCCAACTCTCGCCGAGACTACGGATCCGGAACAGACATAAACCCTTCCAAACGCTCAAAAGAACTTCAAAAAGGTAACATTCAGAACCAAATGAGCCAAAGTAAAAGATACAATCAATCTTTGGTACAACGTTCCCAGGAAAATCGAAACGAAATGGAAGAGCCGCTGCTACGTCACAATCCATCCTAGTACCAGTACACTTTGTTTAACATGAGAGAATACACATGCCCAAATATATGTCACATAAACATGAGGAAACACTTCAAAATATACATAGTAGTAAGTTTACAAACCAAAAGGAAACATTATATTAAGATACATTTAGGGTTTCTAACATCCATGGAGCTATCCAAAAAGGTGTTTATACAGGCTCAATTCATTCTTCAAAATGATCATTGGTCCAAAAGATGGTTCCCTATAAGGAAAACAAGAATAACGGGACGGGGTGAGCTAAAAGCTCAATGAGGTACCAAAAGTATAAACGGTAGGAACTGTAGAACTCATGAAAAATCACTTTTAAGGCACATATTCACATCAAATACAAGAGATGAAAGAACACCACAATGTAAAGGATACAGGTGGCTCTCAGGAGCCAAATCCCCATTGCAATACTTGATCCAGCCTCGTTGACCCTCCGTCAACGTTCAAATGAAGGAACCGGTCCCATAGAACACCACTTTAATGCCAAAATCCCGTTCACCAAACATACCCCCTTACCGGGCCCGAACGCCAAACAGAAACAGGAATGGTAACACTCGAGTATACTGGAATCAAGAGTCTCAATACTCAAAGATTCCATAAGAACAGGCACCCATGGATTATCAATTTCCTCGACCAAGCCCTTGCATGGCTCAATTTAATTAACTCCCCATGAGGTTGAGCTCAGGTTTAACCTGAAAGTCGCTGGACTCACTTCCAAACGACATCATAACAAGTGCAAGTAACAGGTTCAAGTTCATAACAGGTACAAGTAATAGATTTCAGTTTATACAGGACAAGAAAGAGAACGAGTGTGATAAAGTACACCCTCGTTCATTCAAAATAACAGAGTTCACAGTTATCCATGTCACAAATTTCAAGTATAGAGAAACCAATTAAACAACAATCCAGGGGAGTGGTACACTCACCTATTAAGGTGAAATAACGTCCAGAATATCTTTCTGAGAACCCTCTCAATCACCGATGAACCCTAAGGTTAATCAAGAGAACATATTACAGTTCCTCCAGCAAAAGTTCGGTGTGTGATACCCCAACTTTTAGGATCATCTTTTGTTTAGTCTTAAAGAGGATATTACGGTTTCTTTAGTTTATTTTTAGTTTAAAAACATTATTTTGTTTTAAAGAATAGATTAAAGTTATTTCTTTGGGTTTGATTTAAAACCTTGTTTTATTTTAAAAGACTAGAAACGCTAAACGTCTAATCAAAACCCTAATTCCACTTGTGACTGACCGTTTTCTCAAATTTCTCATATTTTAACCGAAACCCTAAATTCAATTTATGGAATTGTAAAACCCTCACGTTTTCCTTAAAAATGCCCTTTTATTTGGAAATTATTCATTTATAATAGCCCTACTACTCAATCACCCCACAATAAGTGCAAATGAACCTAGAAAGTAGGGTTTCACTTTTCGTTTTCAAGTTAGAGCGAATTAGGGTTTTTACGTCTATCCGTAGTATGACTATCCGGTACCGAATAGGGATCAAATTTGGTGATTTAGAGTGAGTTTTAGATGACATTAAGAGTGTGATTAGAAGTGATAATAATAAGTTAGTGATTATAAGTTAAAACCCTAGTATACGTGATTTAAGAAAAAACAGCTCGAACCGACGGGTATCGATCACTACCGATTGAACCCACCACTTGACCACCACTTCCTTACCACCACATACCCTTGATATTTTTGCAAAATATCCCCCCCTCACCCTCAGCCATATAACCGAAATTGTGGCCCAAAATGCAAGGAAAAGAAAGAGAAATTTGGATGGCTTTGGTGGTGACAAGTGTCACTCACCTATGGTTTCTTGCCAAACCTTTTGTCTTGCCTTCTTATCACCATATTTATCTCTAAAAACAACTCCAAAAGCTCTTCATTTCTGCACCATAACAGCCGAGAGTGAGAAAGAGGAGAGCAAGAGAGAGCAACCTCACTTCATCTTGAGTTGAAGCATTTGAGTGGGAAAAGAAAAAAAAATAGGATTTTAAACCGGTTAAATCCTTCTTTGAGTACTTGGATAGCTTGGTGGGGGAAAAGATCACAAGAAGAGGTGGTGGATAATTCTTGGAAGCATCTTTGAGAGGTATATGGTGTGAGGACCCGTAATTTTCTGAATTTCTAGGTTTTATTTTCTTTTAATTGCACGTTTTTCCACATTTTCTTTATTCGGAAAAATTTTAAAAATAATTTTTATGAGTAAATATAGTTTTTAAATAATTTTTCCAGTATCGATTAGTTTTTGAGAAATTAAGAACGTATACCGGACGTGGGACCCGCTAGTGCGAAAAGTTCGGAAAAATTCGGCCGTTAGGTTAGGTTTTGGATGCTGGGTTTAATTTATCGGGTGTTATGAGATAATTAGAGGTTGTTGTATGGATAGTGTGAGACCCCGTACTTTTCTTATTTTCTGGGTTTTATTTTTATTTAATGACATATTTTCTGCATTTTCTTTATTAGGAAAATTTCTAGATAATTTTTATGAGTGAATATTCTTTTTTTAGATGATTTTCAAGTATCGGTTAGTTTTTGAGAAATTAAGAGCGTATATCGGACCTGGGACCCGCTAGTGCGAAATGTTCGGAAAAATTCGGCCAATTAGGTTAAGTTTTGGATACCGGATTTATTTTACCAAGTGTTAAGAGATAATTCAAGGTTGTTATATGGATGAGAGTGGAGAGAAAAAAGGATAGCCAAGCATTAATGAGGGTGACAAGTGTCACTTTGTGATTTGATTAGACTTTGACCTTTGGACCAACTTTACCAATAAATCAAAATTGACCAAAAACATCTTCATTCTTCTAGCATCTTGGCCGAATTCTTGAGGAGGAAAAACAAGAAGAAAGCCTTCAACTCCAACTCCATTTCTTGCTCAATCTTGTGAATCAACCGTTAAAATTTCAAATTCCTCCACAAAAGTCACTTGTTTAGGAAGATTGAAGGTAGTGGTGGAGTGATTGGAGAAGGGAAAGGACTAAGCCATCACCTTTCTTGAGATTTCAAGGTATCATGTCTAGCAATCCTTTCTTTGTTCTTAATAATGTTTAATTAGTGACTTGTGTTAGTCATAGAGTTGGATTTGTGCAAGGTTTTGTGACTTCTGGTGAAGATTGGTGAATTTTTATAATTATTGGTGATTTTTCTGTTTTAATATGATTGTTATGGTGTGGCTATGTATGATGATTGAAATGATATAGAATGAAGCTAGAAGGTGTATTTGGTGGTTAATTGCAAGAAATTTCTGTTTTGGAAGGAAAATTGGAAACCTAGGGTTTCATGTTCTTACATTCTGCCCGGCACTATAGCTCATATCTAGGGGCCGAATTGGCCTTGGATTAAAACATGAAAGTTGTAGGGAATGATATTTTAGAGATTCCTGCAAAGTTTCAGGTCAATCGGAGCAACGTAGCTTGAGAAAAGATGGAATTACCCTTGCTGCCCTGGTTTTACCCGAATTTGAGAATTGCTTCTGTAATGGGTTATTTTGGTTGGGAATGCTTCGGAATTAGTTGTTGAGGTCTTCTGATGAATTGTATCCCTATTTCTTAGCTTTCAGATGGCTTTAGAATTACTGGATTTGGGCTTAGGTAGCCTGATTTATGATGTTTACACCAGAATGCAATTTGTGAATCTGTTTTTGCAGTTCTGGTGTAGTAGATTGCATTTTTTACATGGTTACACTCGAAACTGGGCTGAGTGACCTTCTGTAATATTGTAGCCCTATCTCTTAGCTTCGAAACGGTGTATCTTTCACCTCCATCCGATAATCGTAGTGCCATTGGTACCAAAACTGCAAAATGATGTCAAAAACTATTTTTTTTGGGTTAACACTTAACTCCATTTCCGGATTTTTCTGGTTTCCTCTAATGCTTATGGAGCCCTATTTTGGTAGTATGTGGAATTGGTTTATGACTTGTAATCGAGTCTTATTGTGCTTATTTGAATATTTTAGGGCTTGACTTTCATTTCCGGACTTTTCCCTAGCTTGAATTGTACTTGTACTACTTGGAGCTTACTGAACGGCTATTGAATGAACTTATTTTGTGTGTGACTTTGGGACTGGATGAGAAAAATAATGAAGCCATAAATGGCTGGAAATAGGAAAATACAAAGGGCGTGCTGCCCAAATTTTCGCTCAAGGGCTAAGCTTCTATTTGAACTTGTATATTTTCGTTTGGCAAATACTATGCCCGTTTTCCATCTTAAAACATGATACCTTTTCCATTTGAACCTTCAAATGTTTATTTACTACTTCATACCCAAATATCGAGGTATGACCTAAGATTTTCTCAGTCAAGACATGTAGGCCATAATACCTATTTGAATGTATATCGATTTTGAACCACATACACGATTCCGAAAAATAATATTTCTGAGCCTATCTAGTTGGATTCCGACTTGACTTTGATTCAAGTGTCTTCCATTGGAACTGTTATAACCCTTTGAGTTTGGTTTATGACACCCTAGTTGTTTCCATCCACAGATCCAAATGGCTTTATTTTCACTTTATCCGTTTTACTCGTAACTAGTCGAGTTCCTTGATTCCACTTGTTTTGCTAGATGAATTGTAATATTCTTTCCCGTTGAATCATAGGTTTTCTCGGTGACCGAGGGTAAGATCCGATAGGACATTTTGGACGTTATTTTGCATAATTCGGTGAGTGTTCCTTGTTTGTTGTATTTTCTTGATTTCATGGCTTGTATTATTGTTTGATAACGTGTTAAGTGCTTTTAATGATTTCCAAAACGAGTTTTCTAGGCGAGTGTGTACTTTATCGCACTCAACCTAAATGATTGTGAACTTTTCAATAATTGAACGATTGAAATGTTACTTGTGCATGAATGTAAGCCTTTTGGCTGAACTGGCCACTGCCCCTTGTTACCAATCGACTCGAGCCAGAAGCGGACTCGGTAACGTTTGGTATACTCGAGTATTACCTTGTAGGTTGGTGGAGGTTGGTGGAGCCTGGCCAATGTCCAGGAAAGGGTGAATGAAATGAACGAACGAACGAACTAACGAACGAGGGTTTTATGTATGAACGAAAAATGCATTTTCAAATGAATGAAGGAAAGGGGAATGACAGGAGAACGAACGAACGAACGAATGAACGAACGAACGTATCCTTTTCATGTATGGTTTATTGTAAATGTTGTAACTGTTTCTTGACTTATCGTTTGATTTATGACTTGATTCTATGTTCGGAACCTCACTGAGCTTTTAGCTCATCCCTTTAGTTTTGTTTTCCTTAACAGGGGAAGGCGAGCAAGGGCGAGAGCTCTGTATCGACTGGCTGGGTCTAGTTTTGGTTTTATTTTGGTTCTCGCCCTAGTGCTTGGCACGGGCTGGTTGTATGGTGACTTGAGAACTTTTGTATTCTCGACGGTTGTACTTCTTTCTGAGATAGCAATGTATATAAGCTTTGTTTTAAGTTTTGGATCCTCGTTTTGCCCTTTCTTGTGGTTCTATTTCTGATTTGTGTGAGTGAACGACTGAGTCCCGGCGAGAGTTGGGCAGGCGGCCCGCCGAACCCTTTGGTTCGCCTTAGGGGGAGGTGGGGCTGTCACAGATAAGAGTGGAGAGACAAAAGGATAACCTAGCATTAAAGAGAGGGACAAATGTCACTTTGCTATTGGACTTGGAATTTGACCATAAGACCATCTTACCACCTTTACCAAATAAATACCAAAAATTGGCCAAAAATCCTCTTATTTTTCCCTCTCTTGGCCGAATTTCTTGGAGAACAAAAGAAAGAAAAGCTATCAAATTTCTTCTACTCAATCTTGCTCAATCTCACAACTTAACCGATAAAACTTCAAATCACTCCATAAAAACCCTTAGCTAGGTGGTAGTGAAGTAATAGGTGAAGTGGTTTGAAAGATAGTGGTGTAAGTTGCTTCCTTTCTTGAGATTTCAAGGTGAGTAGTCAAGAAATTCCATCTTTGGCTTTGATAATGATAAATTCGTGACTTGTGAAGGTTAGTTAGGTGATTTTGTGGAGGTTTTCATGACTTTTGGTGGTGTTTGATGAATTTTTGATTTTATGCAGAATTTTTCTATTTTTATATGTTTAATGTTGTTTGGCCATGTATGATGGTCTAATATGGGTTAGAATGAAGCTTTGGTATGATAATTGTAATGATTAGTGCAAAATTTCTGGTTTGAAGCAAAAATTCCAGATTAGGGTTTCTATGAAGCCTGTTCTGCCTGGTACTATTCGACTAGGTTAGAGGCCGAATTAGCATTGGATTAAAACATGAAAGTTGTAGAGGATGGTATTTTATAGTTTCCTGCAAAATTTCAACTCAATTGGAGCAACGTAACCTATGAAAAGACCGAAATAACCCTGATGCCCTGTTTCTGTCCGAAACTGAAAATCAGCTTTGGTAATTGGTTAATTTGATTTGGAATACGACTAATTTAGTTGTTGATCTCTTCTTAAAATTTATAGCCTGGTATCTTAGCGTTCATATGGCTTTGGAATTACCTGATTTGGAGTTGTGTGTACTGAGATAAGGGTGAATGAATCAGGACTGCCAGTTGAATTCCACGGTGAGTTTCGAACTGGAAAATCTGGAGTTGTTTTGGTAACTTTGATCTAGTTAGGGTAAGAACTGGACTGAGTGGCCTTCTTCAACATTGTAGCCCTTTTCCTTAGCTTTGAAACGGTGTAAATTACACCTCAATCTGACAAGGATAACTTCAGTTGTGTTAATTCCGCTAAGCAACAGCAAATCTGCCTTTTGTTTCCCAACCCAAACTTCGTTTCCGCATATGTCCTAGTTTGATTTTGCACTTATACGTTCCATATGATTTTACTCTAGTGATATGTGGATTCGGTTATGACTCGTATTCGAGCCTTATTGTGGCGTTAATTAAAGGTGTTTGATATCTTGTGATTTATGGGTGTTGAGGTTTGGTTGGAAAGTAAAGAAAGACAAGGGGAAATGCTGTCAAAATTTTCACGGAGCTTCTGCACAGTCTCGGGAAATTTACTATATCTTGATGTAGGAATGTCGAAATTGAGTTCTGTTTGTTACGTTTTAAACTAGATTAATAGGGCTATCAACCGTGTAAATTTTAGATCCTGTTTATGTCTGTACCATTTATGGTGATTTTTCAAAGTTGACTGAAATATTGTACCTGTTCTGTCTTTCACTGGATAAAGCAGCAATTTGAAGCTTGAATTTGACTGACTTGCATTCTGAATCTTATAAGGATGTTTTCTGGAAAGTTATAGCCCTTTGAATTTATTTTCCAACGGTATAATTTTTACTAATTTTGGACTTACAAAACTTGAGATATGATTTTTCATATAGGGTTGCGCGAAACTGGAAAATCCTGTTTTCCTAGTATTGATCTTGCTTTCATTATCTATTTCAAATTTGGAATTGGACAGTCATTGTAGGTAGGGCTTTGAGGTTGTTCATGCCTTTAAGATTAATTGTTACCTTTTCACTCCGAGGTCACCTCTTTGCTTTGCATTAATGGTTCTTTTGACTAGGCATATGGCTCGTAACCGAGTCTCACTTGCGAATTCCATATTCGGTCTTGGAGTCGAGTCTTAAGTGTTTGCCTTGATTGTTCTAGGAGGTGCCGGCGAGTAAAGCCACACTTGGGAAGGAAACTTTTGAAATTATCCTTGTTTGATCAGGTGAGTGTACGACTCCCATGAATTATTGCTAAACTGGTTTCCTGTACTTGGCAATTGCTAGTTGAATGTCTTTCCTGACTGTTTATCTTGTATGAGACGAGAGTGTACTTTATCACACTCGTTCTCTTGCCTGTACTGAACAAACTGGAATCTATTACTTGTACTTGTCATGTACTTGAACTTGTTACTTGCACTTGTTATGATGTCGTTTGGAAGAGTATCCAACGACCTTCCTGTTAAACCTGAACTCAACCTCATGGAGAGTTAATTAAATCGAGCCAGCGAGGGCTTGGTCGAGATAATTGACAAACCATGGGCGCCTGTTCCTGGGGGAATCTTTAGGTATTGAGACTCTTGATTCCGGTATACTCGAGTATTACCATTCCTGTTCCTGTTTGGCGTTCGGGCCCGATAAGGGGTATGTTTGGTATACGGGATTTTGGCGTTAAAGTGGTGATCTACTGGACTGGTTCCTTTATTTGAACGTTGACGGAGGGTCAACAAGACTGGATCAAGTATAGCAACGGGGATTTGGCTCCTGAGAGCCACCTGTATCCTTTACATTGTGACATTCATTCATTTCTCGTATTTGATGTGAATATGTGCCTCCAAAGTGCTTTCACATGAATTCTACTGATTCTACTGTTTATACTGTTGGTACCTCATTGAGCTTCTAGCTCACCCCATTCCGTTATCCTTGTTTTCCTTACAGGAAATCACCTTTTGAAGACTATGATGTTTTGAAGCATGAGTTGAGCTAGTTTAGTATTCTTTTGTATAGCTCCTCGATGGTTGGAAAACCTTAAATGTATTTTAACCAAACAATTCCCTTTTGAATTGTAAATTTGCAACCATGTGTAAAAAGTGTTTAACCATGTTCCTAAGTTGATTGGGTTTGGAAATGTTCTTTTCTAGGGTTATCTAAAGTTGTTGTGCTTGGTTGGGTTTCAGACAGTGAATGTTATCTTCTCGAAGTTCTTTTGAGCGGTTGGTAGGGTTTACGCTCGTTCTGGATCCGTAGTCCCGGCGAGAGTTGGGCAGGCGGTCCGCCGAACCCTTTGGTTCGCCTTAGGGGGAGGTGGGGCTGTCACATATGGGCTGTCCTTCACATTTACTTCCCTTAGTTTTGTCTAAGTTGAGTAATACCTTGTAAACTTGCTTGTGATGTTCAGTTCACGTGATTTTGGGTGATTGTAGTGATGACAATGAGTTAGGGTTTGAATGATTTTCTGCCTATACTTGCTGTATGGATAGTATATGTTGTATCTGAGCTTATATAAGAGGTTGTGGTGGTGATTGAAGCAAGAAATGAAGAAAGTTTCCTTTGAAACCATAAAATTTCAGATTTCTAGAAATCTTAGCTTCAGTTCTGTCTGGTTCTATTTCATCATGTTAGAGGCTGAAATAGGCTTAGAACAAAACATGAAAGTTGTAGAGAATAACATTCTATGGTTACTTACAAAATTTCAGCTCAATCGAAGCAACGTAGCCTGTGAAAAGACCAAAATACCCTCACTACCCTAGGATGCATCCAGTGATCCATTTTGGACAGTTCATCCAATTGACCGTGTCTATTCACTATGATCCGTGCTGATTTAGCCATTTGCCAAAACATGAAAGTTTTAGTAATTTGTCTTAGCTTTTCAACTCCTCCAAGAATACCTTAAACGGACTTTGGTAGCTTGAGATATGGCCATTTAAAGGTAGTGCGGTTAACTGGTCTATTAGTTGGAATTTGGTTCTGTGAATTGGGAATTTGACAGGGTTACACTGGAAATTGGACTGATTGGTCTTCATCAAAATTGTAGCCCTCTGTCTTAGCTTCGAAACGGTATAAGTTTCACCTCAATCCGATAAGCGTAGCCTCAGATGTGTCCATTCCGTAACAACACGTCAAATCTGTCTTTTGTTAAACTTCATTTCCGCACATGTCATTAGATTGATTTTTGTACTTGTATTACCTTGAGCCTATTGAACGGCTATTGTGATGAATTTATATTGTGTATGACTTTGGGATTGGCTGAGGAAACTAATGAATCCGTAAATGGCTGGAAAATTAGGTAAATACAAAGGGCATGCTGCCCAAATTTACGCTCGAGGACTAGAGAAATATACTTGCAACTTGAATAAGGGTTAAGAGTGATTACCACTTGAACTATCTAGGATATTTGCATCTTCTTTTTCTGAGGTATATAAGTAAGGATTTGGCCAAACTTGTACCCTTGAGAAATACAACCATGACTACTAGAAATACGTTTTCCTTGTACTTTCGACTCAAATGGCATTTTCAAGTATAAATGTTACAAAGTTATATAGTTTGAAAAGCGAGCGAGTGTTTCACGAATATTCTCCAAGTGAATTTCCATTTCTTGATTCTTATTGAACGAAACGTTTAAGTTTCGAACCTTAGTCGATTTTTAAAGTTCTGAAACAAAGTTTTATCGCAGATTTGGACTCCGAACCCGGAGTATAACCCAGACGTGATTACTAGGGGCACTTCATTTTGGTGAGTGCTTCCAAATACCTGATTGAACTGGACACTTGTTTCCAATACTTGATCAATAGGATTAAATGATATATTGTGACGACCCCACCTCCCCCTAAGGCGAACCAAAGGGTTCGGCGGACCGCCTGTCCAGCTCTCGCCGGGACTCAGTCGTTCACTACAGTCCTCAAATGAATTACAATATAAATCTCAAATATACATCCAAGTCTCCAATAATTACATATCAAAAGCGCAGCGTCCACGCTTCCGCTGCGCCACTCTGATCCTTGATACCAACCATTCATACGGAGAACTTTAATACAAACGTTTCCTTCGCCTCGAGCCCTGTGGAGGGGAATAAAACATTTTTGGGGTGAGCTAGAAGCTCAGCGAGTAACCAGTAAAAGCAGTCATCAAATATATTTCACAGTAATATATTCCAATGATGTCATGATTCAAAGATCAATTGTACGTCTTTTGCTCTAGTGAGCCAGTGAAATCATAGCACTTGAACACCCAACGCTCAAATAGATCATTTAACATTAACAGTAAGAGAGAGCCCCTTTTTGAGCTCCGGAGCCATTTGCTCCCAGTGAACAGAGGTGGAGACGTTGGTGTTCAGCACAAGACTCCCCAAGAACTCCGTGAAGCCAAAACATATCATGAATTCACATGCAAGCACGCATGATATGCAGTCGAGTACATAATGCAAGAAAACGTTCGAAAGTAACTTTGGAAACAGTTTAGGGTCACTCACCTCCATGGCTCAGGAACCATCCATCATATATCATTGCCTTGCTCAAATCCAAGTCTTAGTTCACAAACTCAATGCAAACAAGTCCTTTCAAAGTTCGGACAGCACTTCCCCTTGTCTTTCTTTACTTTTCCAGCCATCAAGGCTTCATTATTTTTCTCATTCAAACCCAAAGGTACACACACAACAATAAGTTCATTCAATAGCCGTTCAGTAAGCTCCAAGTAGTACAAGTACAATTCAAGCTTGGGAAAAGTCCAGAAATGAAAGTTAAGCTCAAAACCAGAAAAATAGTTTTTGACATCATTTTACGGTTTTGGCACCAATGACACTACGATTATCGGATGGAGGTGCAAGATACACCGTTTCGAAGCTAAGAGATAGGGATACAATATTACAGAAGGTCACTCAGCCCAGTTTCGAGTGTAACCAGGTCAAAAATGCAATCTACTACACCAGAACTGCAAAAACAGATTCACAAATCGCATTCTGGTGCAAACATCATAAATCAGGTTACCTAAGTCCAAATCCAGTAATTCCAAAGCCATCCGAAAGCTAAGAAACAGGGATACAATTCATCAGAAGACCTCAACAACCAATACCGAATCATTCCCAACCAAAATAACCCATTACAGAAGCAATTCTCAAATTCGGGTAGAAACAGGGCAGCAAGGGTAATTCCATCTTTTCACAAGATACGCTGCTCCGATTGACCTGAAATTTTGTAGGCACCTCTAAAATATTATTCCCTACAACTTTCATGTTTTAAGACAAGGACAATTCGGCCTCTAACTATGAGCTACAAAACCGGGCAGAATGTAGGAACATGAACCCTAGTTTTTCAATTTTCCTTCCAAAACAGAAATTTCTTGCAATTAACCACTTTTTCCACCTTCTAGCTTCCTTCAATACCATTTCCAATTATCATACATGACCACTTAATCATATTCATATGAAAACAGAAAAATCCCCAATAATTACAAAACTTCACCAATTCAACCAAAATCAAGATATCTTTCACCCAATCACACATTTAATCAACACAACTCATTACTTTGACATTATCAAGACCAAAGGAAGCATTCCCTAGCTACTCACCTTGAAATGCAAGAAAAGGAACAACTTGGCACCTTAATCCTCCAAACAATTCCACTAATCACCTTAAACTAGCTTAGCAACTCACTTTTGTGGAGAAATTTGGAATTTAACCGGTAGGTTTGCAAGATTCAAGCTAGAAATGAAGGAAAATTGAAGAAACTCTCTCTCTCTTTCTCTCCTCCATGGCCGGCCAACAAGAAAGAAATAAGAAGAGATTTTTGGGTCAATTTTGTTATATGGTAAAGGTAAAGTTAAATGGTCAAAGTCAAGAGTGAATTAGATGGTGACACTTGTCACCTTTAGGTTTAAAACTTATCTTTTTATCTCTCTAATACAAATCTCTTAGCACCTTGTAAAATAATCTCACTTAATACAAAACTCCAACAAGTTGTCAAATATATATTGCATTTACCGCACTTGCGGGTCCCACGTTCATAATACACTTCAAAATTAACGTGGTCTAACTTGTATCAAGAAAATGATTTGAAAACTATATTCCCTTATAAAAATGTATAAATATGGAAGAAAGGCATAAAATTATAGACAAGGAAACAAAATAATGTCTCGAAAATATATAAAAATTTTCGGTTTCTCACACTCATTCTTTCGGGGCGTCACATATATGATTGGTTTGATCGGGCAAGAGTGTACTTTATCGCACTTGCCCTTATTTGATATACTTGTTTATTGTTGAAATTGATTTGATATACTTGTTTATGATGTGTGCACTTCCTGGAATTCCAGAAACCCTGTGGCAAGTTACTCGAGTCGAGCCGGCAAGGGCTTGGTCGATTGGGTAACGAACCCTGGGTCTCTTGTTTGTCGAGTGGAGTGATATCTTCTCGACTAACCGGTATACTCGAGTATTACCACCCGTGTTTATTGAGGATTTTGGGCCCAGTAGAGGGTTTGAATCGTGGACGGAGAGTAGTATAAGTGGTGCTCTACTGGATTGGTTACTCATTTGAAGGTTGACGGAGTGTCAACTATTACGCGATCAAGCTCCTGGTGATGCAATGGGAATTTGGCTCCTAAGAGCCCTTCGTATCCTTATACTTTGGAATGATTATTGCTTATTGGATTATTGTTTATTCTGAAAACTTTTACACTCGCTCATTTTGAGATTGCTCACTTTTATTGTGACAGCTCAACTTTCCCCTAAGGCGAATCAAAGAGGTTAGCGGACTGCCTGCCCAGCTCTCGCCAGGACTAACGAGCAGAAACACGCGATCTAAAATGCTTTGGGAAAATAAAAACGTGCTCGGACAAGCCAAAGTACCAAATAAAAAAAATGAAAAACTAAATCGACATGAATAGAGTCAGGCACAGCAGAATCCGGCCGGATTACCGGCCAGTGAGCAAAAGCCGGATTTTCAAAAATTCCCAAGGCAATCCGGCCGACAATCCGGCCAGTTTCTGGCCGGATTCCTGGCCAGATTCACTGCAGACCATTCCCGCCAAAAATTTTTCTTTTGTCGTTTGAAAACCGAACCTGTCCGCAAGTCAACCAAACATCAAAAACACATATACAGCTTGGCATTTAGCATTTACAAGCCAAAATGCCATACCCAAGGTATTCAAAAGTTGATACATGTACGGTTTGCCAAATCAAAAGAGAAACAGATCCAAAAGTACATTTAGGGTTTCAATCAAAGAGCTATACAAAAGATATGTCCATCTAGCTCAATTCGGCAACCAACTATCAATTGCAGTCCAAAAGTATTTATTTTCCTGTAAGGAAAACAAAAGGAATAGAGTGAGCTTATGCCCAGTGAGATAATACCACTCAAGCAACCAACTTCATATAAGCATCAAGCTTTTCATTCCAATACATCAAAAGTAAGCAAAGGCACACATCAATAGTGGTGATAAAAGGATACGGGCGGCTCTCAAGAGCCCTTTTCCTCGTTTGCATTCTTGATCGAACCTCATTGGCTCTCCGTCAATGTTTCAAAGTAACCAACCGTGGACTCCACTTTACTTCCATTCCTTCCACCCAACATACCCCTACCGGGCCCGAACTCCAAACACTTGCAATGTGGTATTACTCGAGTATACCGGAATCGAGAGTCTCTCATACTACAAGATTCCATATAATAGTCCCCAAGGTTCATTAATTGGCACGACCAAGCCCTCGCCGGCTTGATTCAATCAACTACCAATGGGGTTGAGCTCAATGGTAACAATCATGGTCGTTGGATACTCATCCAAACGACACCAAGTCATGTACTTTCATTTCATGTAACATTTCATGTAATATTCCAATAACAACAATGGTATAAGGCATATAAGTGAGAGTGATCAAGTACACCCTCAGTTAAATCAATATCGAAGGTGCAATAAACATTCAACACATCAAGTTCAAGTATCAAAGCCATAGAGTAACACACAAGTGAGTAGTACACTCACCAAGCTTGAAAATAATATTTCATGCACCTCCGTCAAAGGAGCGTCGTGAACCACCGTCACGCCCTAAAACATGCAAACAAGTACAATGAGACTCGCTAACGAGTCATAAACCAAGGCCAAATACTACCAAAATTGTGACAGCCCCACCTCCCTCTAAGGCGAACAGAGGGTTCGGCGGGCCGCCTGCCCAGCTCTCGCCGGGACTCAGTCGTTCACTACATTCCTCAAATAAATTACAATATAAATCTCAAATATTACATCAAATGTTCCAACATCTCACACAAAAGTCATCTCATTTCCCAAAAGCCGTTCACGAGGCTCAAAGTAGTACAAGTACAAAAGTTAGCTAGGAAATGACCGGAATGAAAGCAAGCCCTAAAACATGCAAACAAGTACAAGGAGACTCGATAACGAGTCATAAACCAATGCCAAGTATGACCCCAATAGGGTTCCATAAACATATACAAACATTAAAGAAAACCAGAAATTTCGGACATGCAATTAACTTTGGCCCTGAAAAAAACAGGTTTTGACTTTACTTTGCGGTAATAGCACCAAATGCACTACGATTATCGGATGAGGGTGAAAGACCCACCATTTCTAAGCTAAAAGACAGGGCTACAATATCACAGAAGGTCACTCAACCCAGTTTTGAGTGCAAACAGGTCAAAAATGCAAGATACTTCATCAACAACGTAAAACAGATTCACCAAAATGCATTCTAGCGGAAACATCATAACTCAGGCTCTACAAGTCCAAATCCAGAAATTCCAAAACCAGTTGAAATCTAAGAAACAGGGTTAAATTTCATCAGAAGGCCTCAACAACCAATTCGGAAGAAATTCCAGCCAAAACAACCAATTACAATCGCAAATCCCAATTTCGGGTAAACCAGAACAGCAATAGTAATTTCTACTTTTCTCACTCTACACTACTCCGATTGACCTGAAATTTTTTAGGCACCTCTAAAATATCATTCCCTACAACTTTCATGTTTTAAGCCAAGGCCAATTCGGCCTCTAACTAGGAGCTAAAAATTCGGGCAGAATGTTCCTTCACAAAACCTAATTTTCTGAAATTTCTTCCAAAACAGAAATTGTTTGCAATTAACCACTTTTTCCACCTCATAGAGTCCTTAAACATCATTTCCCATCATCAAGGATAGCTACAACATCACATTCATATTAAACCAGAAAATTCATCAATAAATTGAAACTTCATCAATTCATCCAAAACCAAGAAGTAAACCACAAAATTCATCACTTTAACTACCACTAGGCACTAATTAAGCTTCATTAAGTGAAGGAGAAAGTTCAATCACCACTCACCTAGTAAACAAGAGAGGAAGAGTTGTTTGTCACCTTAGCTTCCCAAAACACTTCACCAAACCACTTACTAACACCTAAAGAAGAGATTTTATGGAGTAGAAACAAGTCTAAGTTATTGCTTTGGATGATTTGCACTAGATGGATGCCAAACTTTGAAGAGTTTTTCTTTCTTCCTTGCTCAAGGTGGCCGGCCACAATGGAGGTAAGAAATGGTGATTTTTGTGGTAATTTTTGAGATATTTAATCAATTGGTCAAATAAGTCAAAAAGGTGAATAGTTGTCATAAGTTACAACCACTCTTAAGGTGACACTTGTCACTTCCTTTAAAACATCTCTATCCTTTAAGTCCCTCTCACATCAATCACATCTCAACCTCTACTTATCTCTTAACACCCGATAAATTTCAACCAGTATCCGAAACTTAACCTAATTGGCCGAATTTTTCCGAACTTCTCACACTAGTGGGTCCCACTGTGACGACCCCACTTCTCCCAAGGGCGAACCCAAGGGTATCGGCGGGCCGCCTGCCTAGCTCGCGCCAGGACTCAAAACTTAAAGCTAATAAAACTCTTCTAAGCCACAAGAACACGATTCATAATATATATAACCACCAAAAGTCTATGTACATCTTCAAAAGCATCAAGCCAAACCGCTCTAATATACTATAACAATAACCAGCAAAAGGTAGACCCTAAGAAGGGTCCTTATACAAACCACCAAAACAAAAACAAACATCCTAACTGTTCAACTATTACAAGCCAATCTACCTATACTAGTATACGAGCCAAAAGTCCCCGCGTCGGCCCCTGCTAAGGAAAACAAAAGGAAAGGGGTAAGCTATATGCTTAGTAAGTAAACAGGGGCGAAAGCATAAATTTCACGTAACAGTTACACAGTAAGAGTAAAGCAAAAGCAGAAAAGTCACATCACATAATAAGGATACAGGTGGCTCCAAAGCCAATTCATATGCCATGCGTGATCTCCTGCCGACACTCCGTCGACCACACTCAATGGTCCGTAGACTTCACTTGTACACCCACCGACACCTTATCACCCTCACTGGCCAGTCACCTCACAAACTTGCCCGGGCGAACGAAATCACAAACTTGAGCTTGAGTCACAAGCTCGGGTCACAAACTTGGTCACCTTCTCGGTGAACCGGATTCACAAAATTGGTTCATAACATGAACCTACAAACTTGGTGACCGCAGACTAAGTTGGACTGACTTCGACCAAGCCCTAACCGGCTCGAATAGTCCAAACAGGTCTTAGATCGGGCCCACGAACTCACAAACTTTGCAAACTTCACAAACTTTACTCGAAAGTCGCCCCGAGCCACAAGCTCAAGGGTTTTGGTTCCAAAAGGGTCATATACATATGCCAAGTACAATTATACATTCAAATTAGGGTTTAGGTCGAGTGCGATAAAGTACACCCTCGCCTAAGTACCCTTTTCACATATCTCAAACACATAGCAAAGAAAACACATCAAACTGGCCTGAATACTTACTCAAAACGGAAATAGCAAAAGTACGAAGTCGGATCGAAACGAACAGCTAGTAGTGGACCCCACCAGATCCGCCCAACTCACCACCGTCTGAAATAGAAGATTGTGTCACATAATATCGTAAACGGCTACTATCGTGCCTAAAACAAGCAAAACGGCAAACACGACACGCGCGCACGTAAATATGACGGACGGAAACGGAAACGGCCGTTAGCGGAAACGGCAGATTTGACACTCGTTTCTAGTTTACTCATAAGTTGAGCTACGAATACCGGATTAAGGCGTATGAGACGCCATATCGAAGCTTAAAGGATGAACAACAACTGTTATGAAGACATCCAGAACTGAAACTGGAGGCTTCAGTCCCAAATGAACCAAACACAATCGCTTACGAAATCTGGCCAATGCACAAATGGTCAGTTTTGAGTGCAAACTGTTTTCTATGCTACACATGGTCAAAAGAGCTGAAAATTGGCAGTTAGATAGTTCATTCCAAATGGAACAACTTTCATGAAGGTCGGCAATCCAAATTTGGAACGGAAATTGGTCATCAGGACCAAAACAGATCTGACCAGAAAATGGTCATTTTCACGGGCAGGCCTTATTTGCTCGGCTATATCTCAGGTTCTATAAATCCGATTCATGAAATTCCAAGGGCGTTAGAAAGCTCTGATATAGAGCTATAAGTTTGGTGTTTTGGTCGCAAGCCCAAACAGCTTGTAACCTAGTCAAACGTGAAGCCAAAGTTCCAGTCGTAAACTGTCCGGATATAAGAACAGAACAGAATTTGACGGTCAAAACAGGTCTGAGTATTTCGTTTATAACTCAGGTTATACCACTCCGTTAATCCTGAAAATTTACAGGGATATCCAGGACTTAAGGGGCTACAACAATGTAGAAGGCATCTCAATCCAAATCCTAGCACAACTAAGTCACAAATGCAGAAAACCAACCCAGAACCGTAATTGCAGGTTCCCAAATCACACAAAACTGTAATCGGTCCAAGTCAGTCTATACATGTACAAAAGCATTGATTCCAAAGGCATATGAAAGCTAAGACATCAAGCTACATTCCATCAGAAGGCACCAACAACAAAATCCAAACAAATTCCAGTCAAAAACAGACAATTACAATCGCAGTTCGCACATTCTGATCACCCAGAACAGCAACAGTAAAAACGGCATAACTCACTCTATACTACTCCAAATGCTCTGAAATTTTTCAGGCACTTCAACCTCATCAATACCTACAACTTTTATGTTTTGAGAAAAGTCCAATTAGGCCTCTATCTATGACCTAAAATTTCGGACAGATTAGGGGTTCATGAACCCTAACTTTTCACATTTCATTCCAAATCCAAAATTGATTGCATTTATCATCAATTCACACCTACTAGAGTCAAAGCCCCTTATTACCAACCATCAAAAACAACCACACCATCAAGATCATATGAAACCAGAAAATTCCTCATAAAATTGAAAACTTCACCAAATCAAGTCAAATAAAGAAATAAATCACCAAATACTTCACTATCACTTCCAATAGGCACAATTTAAGCATCATTAAGTGTAAGGGAGTAGGCAAACATCACTTACCTAAGAGACAAGAGATGTAGAGATGTTGGCCACCTTAAACCTTCAAATAAACTTCACTAAGACACTTAGTAGCACTAGAAGAAAGGATTTTATGGAGTAGAAATGGATGTAAGCAAATATTTTTGGGTGATTTGAGCTAGTTGGGACTTGAAAATTGAAGAAGTTTTCTTCCTTTCTTAGCACAAGAGGGCCGGCCACCAAGGAGAAGAAATGGTGAATTTTTGAGCAATTTTTAAGATATTTACCTTTTGGTCAAAAAAAGTCAAAAATTGGAATAGTAAATCTTAACTTGGAACCACTAAGAAGGTGACACTTGTCACCTCTTAAATGCAATCTTATCTTTTCTTTTCTCTCTCACATCAATCAAATCACCTCCTCTACTTATCTCCTAACACTCGATAAATTTTTTCACAGTATCCGAAAGTTAATCTTATTGGCCGAATTTTTTCGAACTTTTCGCACTAGTGGGTCCCACGTCCGAAATCCGTTCTTATTTTCTCAAAATCTAACCGATACTAGAAAAATCATCTAAAAACTATATTTACTCATAAAAATTATCTGGGAACTTTTCTAATAAGAAAATGTGGAAAAGCGGCGATAAATAATCTCCACTGAAACTTTCTAATATTGCAACACTAGAGGTTTGCTAATCATTCAAACTTACTAACCTATGTCAAGGCACACACTAGAATACCGAATATAAATTATAGCTTGAACCTTATAATCATAATACGTAAACTAGGATTTTCCAACTTAACCGAATTAGGGTTTCCTTCCTAGCCATAAAACCCTATTTTTCCAAACCAAATATCAAATAACCCTAATATCGACTTACGATCGGACTGGGGCCTCACACCCACGTCCGGTATACGCTCTTAATTTCTCAAAATCTATTCGATACTAGAAAAATTATCTAAAAACTATATTTACTCATAAAAATTATCTAGAAAATGTTCCGGATACAGAAAGTGCAGAAAACAAGTCATGAAAAATGCGAAAATCTAGAAAATGCAATTTACGGGTTCTCACAAAAATAGGGTTCCATAAGCATACATAAGCATTAGAGGAAACCAGAAAAATCCGGAAATGGAGTTAAGTGTTAACCCAAAAAAATAGTTTTTGACACCATTTTGCGGTTTTGGTACCTATGGCACTACGATTATCGGATGAAGGTACAAGATACACCATTTCGAAGCTAAGAGATAGGGCTACAATGTTACAGAAGGTCACACAGCCCAGTTTCGAGTGTAACCAGGTCAAAAATGCAAAATACAACACTAGAACCGCAAAACCAGGTTCACTAATCGCATTCTGGTGCAAACATCATAAATCAGGCTACCTAAGTCCAAATCCAGTAATTCCAAATCCATTCGAAAGATAAGAAACAGGGATACAATTCATCAGAAGACCTCAACAACCAATTCCGAAGTATTCCCAACCAAATTAACCAATTACAGGCGCAACTATCAAATTCGGGTAAAACCAGGGCAGCAAGGGTAATTCCTTCTTTTATCAAGCTACGCTACTCCGATTGACCTGAAATTTTACAGACATCTCTAAAATATCATTCCCTACAAATTTCATGTTTTAACCCAAAGCCAGTTCGGCTTCTAACTATGTGATACAGTGCCGGGCAGAATGAAGAACAATGAAACCCTAACTTTTCAATTTTCTTTCCAAAACAGAAATTGCTTGCAATTAACCACTTTTTCCACCTTCTAGCTTCCTTAAATATCATTTCCAATCATCATACATGACCACATAATCATATTCATATGAAAACAGAAAAATCCAATTCAACCAAAAATCAAGATATAATCCATAAAATTGCATCTTATACCACCACCAATCATGAATTAAACATCATTAGAGGGATGAGAGAGGTCCTTCACTACTCACCTTAGTAATACAAGAGAGAGAGCAATTAGACACCTTAGCTTTCCAAACAACTTCACCAATCACCTCACCAACCCTAAGTGAAGAGGTTTTATGGAACAAAAGTAAGTTTAAGTGGTTGTTTTGATGGATTTGAGCTAAATGGAAGCAAGAACTTGGAGAGTTTTCTTTCTTTCTTTCTTGAAGTTGGCCGGCCAAGGAGAAGAAGAAAATGGTGAAATTTTGGTACTTTTTGTGATTTATTTGGTCAAATGGTAAAAGGTGAATAGTGGTCATCAAGTCCAACCACTCTCTAAGTGACACTTGTCACTATAATTAATGCATCTCTATCACTTTGTTTCCTCTCTCACCAATCCAAATAGCAACCTCTAATTATCTCTTAGCACCCGATAATTTAAACCCAGTTGTAGACACCAAATTTTCAGTGTAATTTCATTTACTTTTTTTAGTTTTATTTGTCGTGCTAGGTTTATTCACTTTTTTAGTTTTTAGTTTTTTAGTTTTTTATTTTTTTATTTTATTATTTTATTTTTAAGCTTTAGCATAGAATTTCTCGGGAAAAAGAAAAAGCATTTGAAAATTATGTTCTAGTTGTTTTGATTTAAATTCAATGTTTTCTTGAAAAAAAAAATATGAAAAAAGAAAAAAGTAAAAAAAAAAAAAGAGGAAAATCGTAGTTTTTTATTTTTTATCTTTAGGTTACTAATTTTGTATATTTTAGTTAAGTTTGTTTAAATTGTTATTTTTGTATTATTGTTATTTATTTAAGAAAAAAAAAGGAAAAAAGGAAACCCGATAGCGGGTTTTGGGCAGTTTTAAGAGATTCTGATTTTTAAAAAAAAAAAAAGAGACGCGGAACTAACAGCATGCAAGAAACAAAAAATGCAATTTTTTCCAGTGGGTTTTCCGGTCATTTTCGCTGTGTTTTCTGGCTCCGTTAGATTAGGCAAGTACCGGCCATCTGGCTCCATCTAGGAGCTCCAATTCAAGGCCATTTAATACCCACTTGTCGCATTTAATACTCAATATGAGTTAAACAAGTTCTTGGAATTTTCAAAAAAAAACAAAAAAGGCCATGATCGATGGCTAGGAGGGGGGCTGGGGTGCTGAAATCCGTTGTGAGCCACCCAGATGGATTTTGAGGGTTTTAGGGACCTGGTGTTCCCCTATAAAAAGAAAACAGACGGCAAGAAAGAAGGGGGGGAGCAGAGTGACGGCGGAAAAATCTAGAGCAAGAGAGAGAGCTGAGGACTTTTTGACGGCCGCATGAGTGAAAATAAGGAGACCGAAAGAACCAGAAAACAGGGAGGAAAAAGGGAGTAAGAAAGAGGGAGACCGAGGGAGTTAGAAGAAGGAGTAGCTGGTTTCTGTTCTGGGAGGAAAAAGAAGAAAGTTTTCGGCCCAGAAAGGAGCAAGGAGGGAGGTAGTGCAGAATCTGGAAGGCAGCCATAGCAGCAGGTGAAACGATCCCCAGTTTCGCTTGATCCGTGCTAAAGCCCATCGCTCCGCCATCCCGGTGTTGTTTTGCTACCAAAGGAAGTGAAGGTAGCCTTTCCCTGTTCTTTCGTTTTTACATTTATCGAAATTCCCTCATGCTTGTTGGTGGCTTGATAAACGGCCCCAAAGTGACAATCTTGAGCCAAAAGAGTCAGTCTCAATCCCAAACTGAAACCTGGTTGTTTGGTTGTTTCGCAAAAACCTAATCTTAGGAAGGTTAAGGTTGTGTTTGTGCTGATTTCCCTTTAGTTGATCAAGGTTAATGTTTTGTGTTTTATTGATTTGTTTCTTCGTAGAAAGTTAAGTCATAATGGGTTTGCTGTGTCTTAAATGGTTTGCGCTAGCTATAGGTAAGATTGCTAAAGTGTTTAAGCATCAGATAAGCTCCAGAATTTTGCTAAAGTTACATGGGTTTCCTTCGGATTTTTATGCGTTAACACCTAAGGTTTTATGAAGAAAAGTGGAGAGCATGTTTGGTTCATACTGGAGTTCTTGATTGCTTGAAGTGTGTGCTTTCTTTGATGTTCGGTTGATAGGATGGTATACTATACCGTAGGCATGTTTGCCGCAAGCCGCGAGTGTCTTCGTGTCCCTGCTGCATTTTTTACATTCAGTTGCATATTGGAGCTGCTGATGTCTGTAGTATCTTCTTGATGCATGTAACCTCTGGATGACTCATGCTGTTTTATGAATTTTGGGTCATCTTTACTGCCTTAATCTCGCCCATAGAATGCTCTATCATTGGATGTTGTTAAAAATGGAAATCTGGAAATCTGGTTTGAATGATGAAAAGCTGCATTTCATCCTCATGCTTCGCTACTTTCTGTCTTCTTCCCGCAACATCTCACAAAAACTAATTCTTAGTCATCCTTTGCTGGCTTAATCTGCTGCTGAAGGAAAGGAAATGGAAGGTTTGGTGTTAAGTTTGTATGTTTGGAAATCTGAAACACTTGAGCTATGGTCGAACACTTTGCTGGAAAATGAATTTCAGATTGCCAAACCATCTTTCGCATGAGTATTCTTCCAGAATTTTGCATCAGTTCCCTCTATGTTGTTTGTTTGTTTAGATGTTGAGATCACAGTTTGCTGTTTGGTTGAGAAGCTGGCTGTGTTCTGATGAAAAATTACATCTCATGAACACTATAAGTGTATCTAATCAAAGCTGGAAAGTGGCAGAGTTTTATTATCTGATGTTTGCATGATCTTTTGTGTGAATTGCTGATACTTAAATATAAGGATTTCATGGTGAAAAGTGTGATGAAAGCTTAGCAATTGTGTTGTTATTTGAGGCATTGAAATGCGGATTGTTTGAATGAAAGAAAGCTGCATTTTTCTTTGTCATAATTTGCTGCTTTGCTTTGGTCCTATAACAGCCCACGAGAAACTGGCTTTAACCATTTTTCCTGCTAACTAAATCTTGTGCCTAAATGATTTAACGACGAGGTTGCATGTTTTGATCCGAGGCTACATGTTTTGGCGTGAACTTGATGTGAGTCGCGGCTGCAAAAGTTGCAGCAGAAATGGTAGGAAGCCAAGTGTTTCAATTGGCCGAAAGTTTGGTTTGCTTAAAGTGATTGATGCAGATTGCTACTTGACTGGAATGACCTGCTTACTTTAGAATGCCGCAAGCTTCACCTTTCTCTTTTGCTGCATTTCATGCACTGCTGTTTCATTTAGTTTATGGGAGTTGGAGGATTATGCTTGGGAATGTTACATGACAATAAGTTGAAGCTGCAAAAATTTGCAGCAAAACAGAAAAAAAAGAGAGCTCTCGCATTCTCTTTGTTGTTTTTTTTTTACCTGCACTTTCTGATTAAGGTTTCGGCCATCCAGTTCGCTGATTGACCTATATGTTGGAAAGAGGAATTAGATAAGGGGTGTTGGGTTTGCATTTTTGGGGGGCTGGAATGCTTGAGGCATGTCCAAACACTTACCGAAAGAGTGGATTTCAGGTTGCCAAATCATTTTGCAAGAATGTCCTGTCCAGATTTTTTTCCCTTTTTTTTGTTACATCAGTTCCTTTTATGTTTTCTTGCTTGTTTGATGATTAAAGTTATGGGCCTTGTTGCTTAGTTTCACGCTATGAGTTTGATCAAAGAATTGGTTTTCAAAGCAAGCTGCGTTCGGATGTTTGTTTGGCTGCTGAAAGCTTAAGGGCAAAATGTTGCAGAAGTCTGTTTTCCCTTCGTGGATTGCATGAGCTGCATGAAAAACTTTCAGAAAAATTACATTCCAACCCCTTAAGTCTCCTCTTGTTTCACCATGGCCCCAATAATTAAAAGATCAATCAAATTGGCCCTTCCAATTCCTTTAGCTTTCGCGAACGAGCCATTACTTGTTTTAATTTTTACATGGGTTGGTCACCTTCTCCTTAAACGCCTTCGATTGATTCCATTTCATGCTTATTCATTTTTTCATGTGATTATTTCTTGATTAAAGTGATGCCTTGACCCTTTTATTATTTTGGAGGGTACAATAAGCAATTTCGCTTCATTTAGGATCGCAATGCAAGGGAGGTACCCTCTAATCCTTATTTTTGCCTTATTTGACCCTATGTGATCCAACGTGCTAAGTGAGAATTGCATGTCTACTTTGCTTTCCTTGCTGTTCCTTAATTCCTTTCATTTATTTCATTTACTTTTGCTTTTTGTTAAGTCGTTCTTTTATTTATTTATGGGGTATGTGTACACCTCTTGGCTTGTAATAGATAGGGTTTGGAGAGCATTTTTATTCATTTTTCCCCTTCCCCATTTGTTTTAGCTAGCCAATGTAATAGGTTCATTAGTGTGATTTGCATGCTCGTGTGCTACGTGTTACTTGCTTTCTTAGGGTCTTGCATCTAGATACTATGTTTATGTGTTATGTGCAATACGTGATTTATGTGTTTATTTGCTTTATTAGCCTTTACATGATTTATTTGGTTTATAACGAATGCGTGACGTCACCGTGGCTAGTCCAATGCTAGTCATGGTTGTCCCCTCGTGCTCTCGCAAGTCCAATGCTTGTGAGAGAATTTTAGAAAAGGGCTAGTCCAATGCTAGACCCAATAGGCCGTCCCCTCTCGTTAGTACATACTTGCATGTTTCACTACATTTCATAGATTTTTCTTAGTTTTCTAGCATTTGGCATGCTCCTCCAAATCTTTCCCCTTCATTTTAGGTTTTTGCATCTCCATGCTAGTTATATGGTACATTTGCTTGAGAGTTACCCCTTAAATATGGGATATAGACGAGTGTGGCTTTTCTAAGCCTTAGCACGCTTGTATTCCCTCTAATCCAAGGGAAAATGAAAATCACGAAGTTAGAAGTCATTCCCGTACCCGACTTGATGCACTCCTCTAGGTTCATGCACCTCCATTTTACCATATCACTTTTTCATTTTTTTATCTACATTTTCTCACTACTTATATTTTTCTCACTCCACATGCCATGTTCACACACATCTCTTCTTTCCCTATCACTTATTTATTTTCTACCTCACAAATTGCACCCAATTGCACTTATATGCATTTACTACTATTTATACCATATTTTCATCCACTTGCACACAAACACCTTTATTTTCTCAATTGGCACACATGCACTTTTCTTACATTTGCACACTTGCACTTCCATTTGTATTTTATTTCGCATTTCTCTTACATTTTCACACTTGCACTCATATTTGGGTCTTCATTTGCATTACCCGTGACCTCTATGAGAGCGTTCCTTATTGGCCATTACAACTCATGTGATTGGGACCAAAAAGCCTCATAAGAGACATTTTAGATTTAGGATTGCATTTCTTTCTCGCATCCATTAGTCATATCCAACATGCAACACATACTTTGGGTAGAAAAATTGGGAAAAGAAGGGCTAAGTCACGCAACTAGCTTTGGCTAGGGTAAGGGAGTGGCTTAGGCTTTGCCTTTGCCTTCTCCCTTATCAAATGTGACCCCCGATCCCTTTCTTTGGTTACGTAGACCTAAAAATTCTTTAAAAAGGGTTTGTTTACTTTTTTCGAAAAAATCACTTTTTGGGTGACTTGGTACACTCTAACTCTATACCAAGTGGCGACTCCATTTTCCATTCAAAAACCCTTTTTGAACTTTGTTTGGCCAAACCGTCGCATTTCACAATCCCACGGCCTTTTATTTTCATTTTCATACACGTTCACATACAAATCCCACACACTACTTTCACACACTCAAAAAGTGGGGCGCAACACCAGTATCCATAACTTAATTTAGTTGGCCGAATTTTTCCGAACTTCCCGCACTAGCGGGTCCCACGTCCGATATATACTCTTAATTTCTCAAAAACTATTCGATACTAGAAAAATCATCTAAAAACTATATCTGCTCCTTAAAAGTATCTAGAAATTTTCCTAATCACGAAAATGCAGAAAACAAGCCATTGAATATAATAAAACCTAGGGAATGGAAAAATTACGGGTTCTCACACTCTCTCCCCCTTAAAAGAATTTCGCCCTCGAAATTTCTCACCTCAACTCACGAAAAGTTCAGGGTATTTGTTTCGCATTTCTTCTTCCATCTCCCAAGTAGCTTCCTCTACCCCATGGTTTCTCCACAGTATCTTAACCAACGGAATCTGCTTGTTTCTTAGCTCTTTAACTTTTCGGTCAAGTACTTGGACAGGTTTCTCTTCGTAAGCAAGCGATTCGTCTACGTCGATCTCCTCAAGTTGTAAGATATGGGATGGGTCGGGATAGTACTTCTTTTGCATCGAGACATGGAAGACGTCGTGAATTCTAGAGAGACTTGACGGCAGCTCTAGCCTATATGCTACTGCACCTATCCTCTGCAGGATCTTGTAAGGTCCGACGAACCTCGGTTGCAATTTCTTTCCTCTACCCGCCGTGACACTCCGTAACGGTGTAACCTTGAGGAAAACACGGTCTCCAACTTCAAACTCCAAGTCTTTTCTTTGATTATCTACGTAACTCTTCTGTCGGCTTTGAGCTGTTTGGAGTCGTTGCCGTATCAACTTGACCTTTTCTCGAGCCTCTTCCATCTATGGAATAGTTACCGGGTCTAGTGCCTTCCTTTCGTCAACTTTGTCCCAGTAGATCGGTGGCCGGCACTTTCGCCCATATAGTGCTTCGTATGGGGTCATTTGAATCGACGAATGGTAGTTGTTGTTGTACGCAAACTCTACTAAGGTCATGTGTTGACCCCAGTTGCCTCCAAAATCCAGAATGCAAGTCCGTAGCATGTCCTCGAGAGTTTGGATGGTTCGCTCCGATTGTCCATCCGTCTGAGGGTGATAGGAGGTGCTTAGATTGAGTTTAGTCCCTAGAGTCTCCTGGAACTTCTGCCAAAACCGAGATACGAACCGGGGATCTCTATTGGAGACGATGCTCACAGGAACACCGTGTAGCTTTACAATCTCGTCCATGTACAGTTGGGCCAACTTGTCCATGGAGTACTTCATGTTTACTGGCAAGAAATGAGCCGATTTGGTTAATCGATCGACGATCACCCAAACGGCATCGTGCCCTCTTTGCGTCCGTGGCAACCCTGAGACGAAGTCCATGGTGATGTTTTCCCACTTCCACTCAGGTGTCTCAAGGGGTTGTAACAAGCCCGATGGTTTTTGATGCTCCGCCTTAACCTGTTGGCAAATGAGACATTTTTGCACGTATAGAGCGATTTCCTTCTTCATATTATCCCACCAATAGGTTCCTTTCAGGTCCTGATACATCTTGCTACTACCCGGATGGATTGTATACTTGGACCGATGGGCTTCCTCAAGAATCTCCGTTTTCAACGACTCATCCTTCGGCACCACTATCCGATTTCGGTATTTTAAAACACCTTCAGGACTAAAATTAAAATCCGTTGTTTCTCCTTTTCCCACTTTCTCTCCCCATTTCTGCACCAGTGAATCTTCCTTTTGAGCTTCTTTAATCCTTTCCAAGAGGGTGGAGGTTACTTTAACATTGCTAAAACTCACCTTTTGACGCCCCAGACAGGGTTTCCACTCACATACGAATTCTAATAAATCCCACTCTTTGATCATCAACCCTGCTACTTGAACCTTACGACTTAAGGCATCGGCTACCACGTTTGCCTTTCCTGGATGGTAGTTGATTGTACAGTCGTAATCCTCCAGAAATTCCATCCACCGTCGCTGCCTCATGTTTAATTCCTTCTGTGAGAAGAGGTACCTAAGGCTTTTGTGATCGGAGTAAACCTCGAAGGTTACCCCATATAGGTAGTGTCTCCATTTCTTCAGAGCAAAAACAACTGCGGCTAACTCCAGATCGTGGGTTGGATAATTTTGCTCGTGGGGTTTTAACTTTTTTGAGGCAAAAGATATCACATTTCGGTTCTGCATCAGCACACATCCTAGACCTTCCCGCGACGCATCGGTATACACGACAAACCCGTCACCTCCGTTAGGTAAAACTAGAACTGGAGCCATGGTCAATCTTTTCTTTAACTCTTGAAAACTTGTCTCACTTTGGGCATTCCAAATGAACCGACCATGTTTCCTTGTCAAGTCAGTTAGAGGACCGGCTAGTTTGGAAAAGTCCTTGATGAAACGTCGATAATATCCAGCCAGTCTTAGAAAGCTGCGGACCTCGGTCGAATTTTCTGGCCTCTTCCAATTAGTCACAGTTTCTACTTTCGTTGGGTCAACTGAAATACCCTCTTGAGAAATTACGTGTCCCAGAAAAGCAATTTTCTCCAGCCAAAATTGGCACTTACTGAACTTGGCGTACAGTTGATGGTCTCTTAGGGTTTGTAGGACAATCCTCAAGTGTTGCTCATGCTCTTCACGCGTCTTGGAATAAACTAGAATGTCATCGATGAAAACTACGACAAAGCGATCCAGGTAGGGCTTAAAAACCCTATGCATTAAATCCATGAAGGCGGCAGGGGCATTAGTTAATCCAAAAGGCATAACTGCAAACTCGTAATGCCCGTATCTTGAGTTGAAAGCAGTTTTCGGAATATCCTCCTTCCTGATTAATAGCTGATAATACCCTTGGCGGAGATCCAGTTTCGAGAAAACCACCGCTCCCTGCAACTGGTCAAACAACTCATCTATGTTGGGCAGTGGATACTTATTTTTCACCGTAATATTATTCAGGCCCCGATAGTCAATACACATCCTCAATCCACCGTCCTTTTTCTTCACAAACAGCACAGGAGCTCCCCAAGGAGACCCACTCTCTTGAATGAATCCCCACTCCAGAAGGTCTTGCAATTGCAACTTTAGCTCCTTGAGCTCTGCAGGAGCCATTCGGTATGGGGTTTTTGAGATAGGTGAGGATCCCGGTACCAGGTCTATTTTGAATTCAATCTCTCTTTCCGGAGGTAGAGCTACTAACTCATCAGGAAACACATCCGGAAATTCCTTCACCATGGGCACGTCCTCCACCTTTACTTTATCCGAAGGGGTATTGATCAGAAAGGCCAAAAATCCTTGTGCCCCTCTACTTAGCAGTTTCCTAGCCCGAATGCCCGAAATCAACGCAGATGAGGCTAACCTACCCCTTATGTCCAACCTTAAAGTTGCCTCACCAGGGATGCGGAATTCTACCACTTTTGTTTTACAATCCAGTTGGGCATTATACTTGGCGAGCCAGTCCATACCCAGAATTACATCATATCCCTTAATGACCAAACTTATCAAGTCCCCTAACAATCTCTTCTCTCCTACCCATACTTCACAATCCCTATAAACCATACTAGTAACCAAACGTTGATTCCCCGTAGGTGTACTAACTTCTAGGTCGTATGGTAAACTAGCAGGTTTTATATCGATGCCACACATGAAATCGGGTTAACAAAAGAATGAGTGGCACCAGGATCAATTAAAACTTTGGCAAAACGATGGAAAATAGGGATCGTACCTTCTACGACCTCTGAGGAATCTAGGACCTGTTGGGGTTATAACGAATACACTCGAGCTGGCACCTTAGGTTTCATCCCATTCCCCTTAACCGGTACCATGTTAGTCTTTGGCGCGGTTTGAGTTCCCTTTCCGTCTTGCTTTAAGAATGGGCAGGTAGCAAGCTGGTGGTCTACGCTTCCGCAATGCAGACATTTGCCTCCCTTCTTCCAGCAATTATCTTCGGAGTGATTCGGTTTTCCGCAGTACCCACAAGGCCCACGAGATGCCGAACCTGAACCCTTCTGGAAGTTTCCGCCCTGGCCTCTCCCGGTTGAGCCACCCCTGGTCTGAGCCCCTCTGCTGAAATTCGTCTGTCGGCCACCTCCAGCTCCTCGTCCCAACTTGGAGGGGGTACCTTTATCCCCTTACCTGGAGCTGCTTCCAGGAAAACCCCGCTTCTTCGCCTGGAAGTTCCGTACTTGTACCCTGGCGCTCTCTACCCGTTGGGCCTTCTCAACGACCTCGCTAAAAGCGTTAATCTGGGCCACCGCGAGAATCCTTCTGAATTTCCACATTTAGGCCCTGGATAAAACTCCTAATTCGCCGTTGCTCCGTCATAATCAACTCAGGGGCAAATTTGGACAGGCGGGTGAATTGACTCTCGTACTCCGCGACAGACTGAGCCCCTTGGCGGAGTCGAATAAACTCATCTTCCTTCCTCTCCTGAACTAGAGGAGGGAAAAATTTCGCGTTAAACTCTCTCATAAAATTTACCCAAGTCCCGGGCGTTTGTTCCCGCTCCCATTTTTGCCTAATGACATTCCACCAGGAACGGGCCGCCCCTTCCAACTGGAAAACGGCAAAAGTCACCTGCCGTTCTTCGGTGTAGTGCAAGGCCGCAAAAATATCGACCATCTTCTCGAGCCACCTTTCGGCGACATCCGGATCGGGCCCCCCAATGAACTTAGTGAGCAAACTTTGAAATCGTTCAAACTCGTCTTCGCCTGCTCGACGTGCATTCCCAGTCCAATTAGCGTTTTGGGTTTTTGGCCCTATTCTGCACCATTTCAGCAAGTTGGTCATTTGCTGCATACCGGCAGCTATTTGCACGTTGGGGTCAGGATTAAGTCCAGATGAGGGTTCCCCAGTACCCCTATCCGGTGTGGGTTGTCTATTTCCGCGCCCACGTTCCCGTCCACTACGTGTACCTTCCATGAAGTCTACTTGGTCTAGGCAAATGTACTAAACCAATATAATATCAATGCATGTAAGTAAAACCCAAAAACTTTTGACTAACATATATATACATTCCAAACAAGGCAACAACACACATATAAACAACCAGTCAAGTCAAGTACAGTCAAGTCAAGTACAAACATGGACAATCCACGGAGGAAAAGCCCAATCCAAAAGAAATATACAAGTAGCTAACCAAACGCACAAAACGATTAGCTAAGGCTCTTCTCCCTATCCGCCCTATATACAGAAAACAAAACTATCACAAAACCCTAGGAGTCGCGACCTAGTCCGACGACGAGCTAGAAGACCCACCCGACGGGGTGGATCCAACCCCAGCCTCAGGCCCCGCACACGAATCCTTGTCACTCACGCCCTCTACCACGTCAGGGCAGAGATTCAGGATCGATGCGGCTCGAATCTTCACCTTTCGAGCTCGCTTAGTCTCACGTTCACGAACTTCCCTAAGTTGAGTGCAGAGGTCATCAACCCTATCCTCTGCCTCAAGCACGTCATACTCCAACCCCTTAATGCGCTCGGCCTGTTTCTCATTGGCCGCCCTAAGCTGGGTCACCTCGGCCTCAAGCCTAGCATTATCCTCGGCCAACTCCTTACGCTCCTCGGCCACGGCCCACACTAAGGTGTTAGGGTAGGCATAGGTATGGCGGCACTCACACCGTCTGAGGCGGTTAGACGGGCTCCAACGCACGACGGCCCCTCTTGGCCTTATCTGGTATGGGATCACTGGGAGCGCTCCACGGGGTAGCTCTCCAGCAGGAGAATGACAAGGCTCACCACTTCCGGCCATCCTACACCAAAAGAGCAATTAACCATAAATAACCTTAAAGGCCATAAACAAAGAACCCTCAAATCGAGCATTTCTATTACACGCAGGCTAATTCACACCTAGGCTCTGATACCACCTGTGACTGCCCCACCTTCCCCAAAGGCGAACCAAAGAGGTTAGTGGACTGCCTGCCCAGCTCTCGCCAGGACTAACGAGCAGAAACACGCGATCTAAAATGCTTCGGAAAAATAAAAACGCGCTCGGACAAGCTAAAGTACCAAATAAAAAAAAATGAAAAAATGAAAGCGACATGAATAGAGTCAGGCACAGCAGAATTCGGCCGGAATCTGGCCGGATTACCGGCCGGATTCCTGGTTGGATACCGGCCAGTGAGCAAAAGCCGGATTTCCAAAAATTCCCAAGGCAATCCGGCCGACAATCCGGCCAGTTTCTGGCCGGATTCCTGGCCGGATTCACTCCAGACCATTCCCGCCAAAAATTTTTCTTTTGTCGTTTGAAAATCGAACCTGTCCGCAAGTCAACCAAACATCAAAAACACATATACAGCTTGCCATTTAGCATTTACAAGACAAAATGGCATACCCAAGGTATTCAAAAGTTGATACATGTACGGTTTGCCAAATCAAAAGAGAAACGGACCCAAAAGTACATTTAGGGTTTCAATCAAAGAGCTGTACAAAAGATATGTCCATCTAGCTCAATTCGGCAACCAACTATCAATTGCAGTCCAAAAGTATTTATTTTCCTGTAAGGAAAACAAAAGGAATAGAGTGAGCTTATGCCCAGTGAGATAATACCACTCAAGCAACCAACTGTAGACACCAAATTTTTGAATTTATTTTTCATTATTAGTTTTATTGATATTTATTTTAGTTTGGTTTTACAAATCTCATTTTTAGACATTTTGGCATTAAAAAAAGGGAAAAAAAGAGAAAAATGATGAAAAATGAAAAATGATAAAAAAATGAAAAGAAAAATGAAAAGTTGCAATTTTGCTGTTTATTATTTCTAGTTTATTCATTTTTGTCCAATGTTAATTAAATTGTTGGTTTTCATTTAATTTTATTACCATTTTGTTAAATTACTTTAAAAAAAAATGGGAAAAAAGAAAAAAAAGAGAGAAAAGGAAAAGAAAGGAAAATTAGCATTTCATTTTTATCTTAATTAGCATTTCTTCATTAGATATTTTTATTAATTAGTTATCTATATTAATTATTAATTAGTTATTATAATTAAAAAAAAAAAAGGGCCACGGCATGCAAATGACGATCACAGAGGCCCCATCGGAGGGCTGGATGTGGAGGGAAGGACAAACCTTTCATCCTCACCATTGGGGTGAGGGTTTAGGAGCCTGGAAGTTCATATAAAAGTAAACGAATGGCAGCCGCAAGAGGGGAGATAGAAACACAGCAAAGGGAAAAGAAAGGAGAACGGCTGATGAAGGTTGACGGCTAGAGAGAAATGGCTAGAAAAGAAATTGAGAGCTGAGTGGCGGAGGAGGAAGCTTGGAGAGGCTAGTGACAGTGGGATAGCTAGGAGGGGCTGAGAAAGAGCGAAATAGAGAGTGAGAGAGAAGGTGGGCGGCTGTAGAAAGAAACAGGAGAGAAAGGAGAGGTTTT
>NW_020863319.1:0-74997 GCF_003713205.1 Coffea eugenioides | reverse complement strand
TTACCGCACTAGTGGGTCCCACATCCGGTATGCGCTCTTAATTTCTCAAAAACTAACTAATACTAGAAAAATAATTTTAGAACTATATTTACTCATAAAAATTATCTAGAAAATTTTCCTAATAAAGAAAATATAAAAAAAGCATGCAATTAAATAAAATAAAGTCTAGAAAATAAGAAAATCCACGGGTTCTCACATGTACAATTAAAACTAGGCACTGCTTTAATAATATTATAACTATTTAGTGCCTCGAGTTAGTCTAAAAATGTCCAACATTATTTGGAAATGCACTTTGGCCATAGACAAGGGAATCACAAATCAAGTTAGTCTAAAGATGTTTTTGTGATGTAAGCTAGCAAGTTTTCTGAGCATCAGTTAGTCCTAAAGAGACAAGCAATGAATGTTATGTTGGATGGTGGTTCTGAACTTTCTTCCATAAAAAGTTGGGAATTGTAGTACCATTGACGTATACTAGTAAGATAACGGGCATCACATATTTCGGCAGTGACAAGTAAGGCATGTAGTGTTGGTTGATGGTTCTACATACTAAGCCAAATTGCTTAACTAGAAGTTAAGTAATAGGGCTTTCTTAACATTATCTTGTATGCACCTTGTTCAGCAAATACGAGTTAGGCATATCACATTTGTTGATGGTTCTATTACATATTAAGCTAGTTGCTTACACAAGTTGGGTATCAATGTATTATTGACATAAACTAGTAATACAATGAGCATCACAGAGTTCTACAGAGACAAGTGATGCAAATCATGTCAGTTGATGCTTCTACATATTAAGCCGAATTGCTTATATAAAAATTAACAAGCTGGGTATCAGTGTACTCTACTCGTTAATATATCGGTCTGGATTAAGATTTGTACTTGAATGCAACTGACCAAGGATGCCTTTTCCAATGAATGAACCACAAAGCATCACTATGTCCATACCAAATCAAGATTGATAATGCCTCTTTCCTGTTAAAATGAATTGAAGGCTATGAATCAGAATCAGGAATTAGAAAGAGAAGAAAAATCAGTTTTGAGGAACTGCATTGTACACAAAAGGACTTTGAAAATCATACAAAATCACATGCAGAAAAAGTAAAACGAGGCAGTGCCAGACAATATCCCATCCAAGTTACTGAATAACATCTATAAAACATTTCAAGAGAACAAAACAAAAAAGACAAGGGAAAAAGTCAGATGAATTTCAAGAACTGAAAGAGCAAGTATGAACAAGAAGGAAGTGTGGAACAGTGGATTGCTGACATTCCTCCCTTCCATAATGTGGCAGCAAGCCCAGCCACAGGATTTAGAAAAGTTGCAAAATGTTGAAGTTAATTCATTCAAGGATTTGTCCCACCAAATTTTTATGAGTTGTACTTCTATTATACAATTTGAAATTGCATCACCATGATTGTGGTAAAAACAAAAACAGAGTCAAAATTTTCCCATAGTCCTCTCAACCAGATATTCGTGCAACCATGAAGCTGCAATTTCAGCAAGAGATTTATACCTTATGTTGTGGTTAATTCTAAGTGAGCATGAAGCCAACAATAATTTATTTATAGACATAATCTTTGTCAGGTGAATGTCATCAAACAGTTTGTCAATCATCAAGGTGTTCAGTAAATTATATTCTGTTTTTTCCCACAGTAGACCAAGTTCACCTTGCAAATGAAGGATGTCAGAATTCTTGACTGCTTTCAGGTTTAAGAGTCCTGACACCATGCCTTCCCAATTACTCGTGTAGAATGAAAGGGTTTTAGAAAACCTCAGCACTTGAAGCACTTACCAAAAATTTAAATTTTTTTGGAATTCTTGTAACGACAAATAATTGAAAAGAATAAGCTTCAAATAATCATAATGTTAAGCCTTTATGAATGAAAAGCAACTGTACAAAAAGTAATCTGCATGCACTACATTACAAAATTGTGCTCTGATATCTCGATTAACTAGTAGTATTGTCTAATAATGTGCATCTTACCCTTTCCTGGGCAGATACCCTGGCCGTCCTTAGCCTTCTTAGCATCGGGGTAAGCCCTAATTTTCTTGAGAAGACTGATAGCGTTGGAGGTTTTCTCCATGGCCTCAGCTGAATCGGAGATCACACAGGGGATTTGCAGGACAGACTTGATGCGGTGGCCGCAGGCCATGACAAGGGAAGGCACTGCAGAGGCGGCGATGGTAGAAACCACGGCATACCGTTTCTTGTTGACTGGGACCTTGCAGTGCCAACAGCGCCGGATCTTGGTCGGAACAAACATGCGGCCGCCGCGGCACATGTTGCCATGGGCACCCTGGCCGGCACAGTGAGTACCGCCGCCAGGAACACGAGAGATACGGGAAACAGCGCGACCAGTACCCCAGGACTCGGTGGAGGTTTGGTGGCCGGCGGACCTAGAGACGGCGTAGGGTTGGCGAGAGTTCTTGGAGATGTCGCGATGAACGTCTTGGAGGATGTTGGGCCGGATTGGGGCTTTCATGACGTCAGGCAGAGGGAGGGAGTTAGCGTCGGCCTCCATTTCATTCTCAAGACGGATAACGGTAACTACAGGGAGAGCGGCGGCGAAGCCATTTCTGATGGGGGTGAGAGGTTTGTGAATTGGTATACTGCGTTTTAGATGTCTTAAATTTTGGCTAAGTTATTAGGACACAGAATGAAACGGTGTCATTTCCTAAAGTCCCTTCAGCCCGCCACGCCACTTGAATTTTATAGTTTGCCGCTCTTAGTTCCGTACATATAAAAAGCACGTCTTTTCCTTATTTAGATGCAAGAAGTGCACGCTTTCTTTGTCCTTTCACCTATCTCTCTCTTTTTTCTTTTTCTCATCATTATGTAATTAAGTTTTTCTATTGTTTTGAGTTTTATTATTTTTTTTACTCTCAGGTTGTGTTAAAATAATAGAATATGACAATTTAGTGTGTTGGGCAGATTTTTTTTTACCAATTTTAACTAATATAGGACTTTTTCTAATTTATTATACAATAAAATAGTTCAAAAAATAAAAATGTTGTTAGAAATATGTTTACGATTCAAAAAAATAAGCACTCTTTTAATTAAAATCTTTTTGGTACTCATTTTGTTGTGTTATCAATTATGTATGACTTGCAGTCTCACAAGACCTGACAATTGAATTAGTTGATTGAACAATCAAAATAGTTTGCAAATACATGTACGAAATGCTAAATCTATTTATTTGGTATATGTACCAATTCATAAATGATAAATATGGCTTCTATAATTAATAACAACCTTTTGATCATGGAAATGTTAGGATTAGACTAAATTTCGTGTTAAGTTTTATTGTTAAATTCTACTATTGACTACCTCTATTTTTAGATTATCCAAATTATTAATTTTCCACCATGTTGTCATTTGGATAAATGGGGAATGTATGAATTTTTTTACATTTATAACAAATTATTACCTAAGTTTGGGAAAATTATAAAATATGTATACATATATAGTTTATTAAGATACCTTATATAGTTTGCTAATAAAAATAGTGCTAAATTGCAACACCATAGAATGCCATGGTACAAATAATGAAATTTGTGCATTACATATAGGGCTAAATTGCAAAAGTTAGAGTGCTATAGTTGATTTAATGAAATTGGCGAATAAGATATAGGGCTTAATTGCAAAAGTTATGGTGTAATGGTAGAGTTAAAGAAATTGGTATACTACATATGGGGTAAAATTGCAAAAGTTAGGGTGTAATAGTAGAATTAAAGAAATTAGTGTACTGCATATGGGGCTAAATTACAAAAGCTATGGTGTCATAGTAGAATTAATGAAATTTTTTTGTTACATTTGGGGCTAAATTGCAAAAGTTAGGGTGGCATAACAGAATTAATGAAAATGATCTAGGAACAAGTACTTTAGACAATGACAAATAATTGTTGTCACTACCTCGAAACCGGTTGAGCGACTATGATGATGTTGGTCACTATATGGACCATTTTAGTGACAACATTTTCCTAGGTCATCACACAAGTAATTTCCCGATCACTAATTTTTCATGTGTTGCCAAGAGAACTAGATAGGGAGTCCATGATATTGTTTTACCTTCATAACAAGTTACTAACTAAATTTGGAACAATTATAAAATATGTATACATTTTTATTACAATACCTTCCCCATTTTACTAATGAAAAATATAGGCTAAATTGTAAATGATAGGGTGCCATAATAGAATTAATGAAATTGGTTTATTACACATGAGGCTAAATTGCAAAAGATAAGGTGTCATGGTAGAGTTAATGAAATTAATTTAACACATATGGGGCTAAAATGTAAAAGATAGGGTGCCATATTAGAATTAATAAAATTTATTTACAACATATGGGGCAATATTGAAAAATTTAGGGTGGCATAGTAGAATTAATGAAAGTGAGTTAGGAACAATTACTTTAGACAGTGATGACTAATTGTTGTCACTAGGGGTGCAAACGAGCCGAGTTCGAGTCGAGCTTTGGCTAATCGAGCCGAGCTCAAGTTAATTTTGTGAAACTCGAACTCGAGCTCGAGATCGACGAACTCAAAATATCAAGCTCGAGTTTAAAAAATAAAAAAAATAATTAATATTATTTTATTTTTAAAACATAAAAAATATTTATTTTATTTTTAAAAATGAATAAAAAAATAATTTTTTTAACAAATAATAAAATATTAGGGATATATATGTAATTTTACTATTAAAATAAAAAATATATATATAATTGAGCTCGCGAGCCAACGAGCTTAATGTTTTTGAGCTCGAGCTCGAGTTCGAGATCGACTTAATTAGCTCGAGCTTGAGTCGAGCTCGATATTGACGAGCTCGAGATGATCTCGTATTCGAACTGCTCGCGATCGCGATCGGCTCGCGAGCAGCTCGATTCGCGAAACACCCCTAGTTGTCACTAACTTTGAACCGGTAACCATATTGTGATAACATTGTAAGTAGTCACTATAAGGCCCATTTCAGTGACAATTTTTTTTCAAGTCGTCAGTCACGATGGTGATTTCCCGCCACACAGGCCTGTTGCGCGCCACTCATATTGTGACGATTAATCCCGTGTTATCACTGATGACGAGTCTACCCTCGGTCAATTATGATAACATCAAAAGTCATCACTAAATTTGCTCAACTGTGACAACTTTTTTTGATGTCATTGAGAATATTGTCACAAAAGGCCAATTTTCTTGTAGTGGCTGTCATCCCTCCCCCATGTACGAAATTTTGTCAAAAAAAAATGATTTTGACATATTTTTTCTTCTATAATCTTGGATTTGTTGGTACATAAGTGTGAAAACTCTTCATTATTCTAAATTTTTGCTTCGAGATAAGGAGTTAATTTCTAAAAGCATGAATATGGTTTAGGGCGAGTTCAATTTTTGGAAGTTTGATTGTTGATTAGAGCTTGTGATTCTGTTTGAGATCTTTTCAAAACATTGTAGCTTAGGGATTTTCTGTTCTTCAAGTGGGAAATGAGGATGACGGTTGCATGACTGAAATAATCAAGGGTTTTTTCATTTGATATTTTATCCTTGTGTCTTAATGCTGCACGTGCACTGCAAGTGACCTTTTGTATTATCATTCTCCAATTTGACATTAAAAGTCTTATATTGATCATCTTTTGTTAAAATATGGGATCAAACTGATTAGTTATGCCAGATTGTTGATTACATTGGACCACAACCCAATGATAAGGAACTAAAATGGTATTTTACCTGAATAACCATTATCCTAAGCTATGTTTTTAAACTTGGACTGGGAAGTGACCCGGATGAACTTAAGGATCAAAGGTCAATGGGTTCAATCGGTTGAGTTGGGGTTCAACCGGATGATGCCATAATAACGCTATAAATATATTTTAATTCTATATAAAAATAAAATAGTATAAAAAAATCTCTAAACTTGTTGTACTTGGGGAGTTTATAAATAATAAAAATAACAAAACCATACAAATTAAAACTCTACAACTTACTTGAAAACAAATACCAAATTAAGGCTGCAAACAAATAATAGAGAACGTTATGGCAAGAAGTATGACTATCCAAAACATTTGAGGCTAAAAGTGAAATACTATGAAACTTTGAACGTTCATTTCTAATTCCTCAAGTTTTGGATCACTTATCAAAATGGTAGGAAGTGTGACAGCCCCACCTCACCCTAAGGCGAACCAAAGGGTTCGGCGGACCGCCTGCCCAGCTCTCGCCGGGACTATAGATCCAGAACAAACGTAAATCCTACCAAACGCTCAAAAGAACGTCGAGAAGAAAGCATTCACCGTCCGAAAATCCAAACAAGCATAACCACTTTCTACAACCCTAGAACAGAACATTTCCAAACCAAAATAACTCATGAACATGGTTAAACACTTTTGTATACACATGTCTGCAAATTTACAATTCAAAAGGAAAACGTTGGACCAAGATACAATTAAGGTTTTCCATACATCGAGGAGCTACACAAAAGAAGATTAAAACTAGCTCAACTCATGCTTCAAAATATCAGAGTCTCCAGAAGGTGGTTTCCTGTAAGGAAAACAAGGATAACGGAACGGGGTGAGCTAGAAGCTCAATGAGGTACCAACAGTATAAACAGTAGAATTAGTAGAATTCATGTGAAAGCACTTTGGAGGCACATATTCACATCAAATACGAGAAATGAATGAATGTCACAATGTAAAGGATACAGGTGGCTCTCAGGAGCCAAATCCCCGTTGCTATACTTGATCCAGTCTTGTTGACCCTCCATCAACGTTCAAATAAAGGAACCAATCCAGTAGATCACCACTTTAACGCCAAAATCCCATACACCAAACATACCCCTTACCGGGCCCGAACGCCAAACAGGAACAGGAATGGTAATACTCGAGTATACCGGAATCAAGAGTCTCAATACCCAAAGATTTCCCCAGGAACAGGCACCCATGGATTGTCAATTATCTCGACCAAGCCCTCGCTGGCTCGATTTAATTAACTCCCCATGAGGTTGAGCTCAGGTTTAACAGGAAGGTCGTTGGATACTCTTCCAAACGACATCATAACAAGTGCAAGTAACAAGTTCAAGTACGTAACAAGTACAAGTAATAGATTCCAGTTTGTTCAGTACAGGCAAGAGAACGAGTGTGATAAAGTACACCCTCGTCTCATACAAGATAAACAGTCAGGAAAGACATTCAACTAGCAATTTGCAAGTACAGGAAACCAGTTTAGCAATAATTCAGGGGAGTGGTACACTCACCAGTTCAAATAAGGATAACTTCAAACGTTTCCTTCCCAAGTGTGGCTTTAATCGCCGGCACCTCCTAGAACAATCAAGGCAAACACTTAAGACTCGACTCCAAGACCTAGTATGGAATTCGCAAGTGAGACTCGGTTACGAGCCATATGCCTAGTCAAAAGAACCATTGAGGTGACCTCGGAGTGAAAAGGTAACAATTAGTCTTAAAGGCATGAACAACCTCAAAGCCCTACCTACAATGACTGACCAACTCCAAATTTGAAGTAGAAAATGAAAGTAAAGTCGATACTAGGAAAACAGGATTTTCCAGTTTCGCGCAACCCTATATGAAAAATCATATCTCAAGTTTTGTAAGTCCAAAATTAGTAAAAGTTATACCATTGGAAAATAAATTCAAAGGCCTATAACTTTCCAGAAAACATCCTCATAAGATTCAGAACGCAAGTCAGTCAAATTCAAGCTTCAAATTGCTGCTTTATCCAGTGAAAGACAGAACAGGTACAATATTTCAGTCAACTTCGAAAAATCACCATAAATGGTAAAGACACAAACAGGGTCTGAAATTTACATGGTTTATAGCCCTATGAATCTAGTTTAAAACACAACAAACAGAATTCAATTCCAACATTCGTACATCAAGATATAGCAAATTTCCCGAGACTGTGCAGAAGCTCCACGAAAATTTGACAGCATTTCACTTGTCTTTCTTTACTTTCCAACCAAACCTCAACATCTACAAATCACAAGCTATCAAACACCTTTAATTAGAGCCACCATAAGGCTCGAATAGTAAAATCATATGGAACGTATAAGTGAAAAATCAAACTAGGACATATGCGGAAACGAAGTTTAGGTTGGAAAACAAAAGGCAGATTTGCTGTTGCTTAGCGGAATTAACACAACTGAAGCTATCCTCGTCAGATTGAGGTGTAATTTACACCGTTTCGAAGCTAAGAGAAAGGGCTACAATGTTAACGAGACCACTCAGTCCAGTTTGCAATGTATCTAAGTCAAATTTACCAAAACAACCCCAGATTTTCCAATTCGAAGTTTACTGTGGCAGTCCAGATTCATTCAGTCATATCTCAGCAAATACAACTCCAATTCAAGTGATTCCAAAGTCATTTGAAAGCTACGATACAAGGCTATAAGTCTTAAGAAAACATCATCAGCCAAATCAGTAGTATTCCTTGTCAAACTAACCAATTACAGAAGCGATTAGTAGGTTCGGACATAAACAGGGAAGCAGGGGTATTTCGGTCTTTTCATAGGATACGTTGCTTCGATTGAGCTGAAATTTTGTAAGAAACTATAAAAATCATTATCTACAACTTTCATGTTTTGATCTAAGGCTAATTCGGCCTATAACCAGGGGTAACCAGAAATTTTCCACTAATCATTACAATTATCATACCAAATCTTCATACTATCCCATACTAGACCATCATCCATGGCCACACAATATTAATCATATGAAAACAGAAAATCATGAATAAATATGAAAATTCACCAATTTCCACCACAAGGCATGAAACAACACCTAAAACCATCTATTTAACTCTCATAAGCCATCAATTGAACATTAACAAGATTAAAGGAAAGGTTCCTTGATCACTTACCTTGCAAACCCAAGAAAAGAAGCAACTTGGTACCTTAGCCTTCCAAACCACTTCACTACCAACCTTAATACCACTAAACTAAGGGGTTTTATGGAGGAAACTCAAGTTTAATCGGTTAGATTGGATGATTGAGCAAGATTTGAGATGAAGAAAGTTGAAGATTTTTTTCCTTTTCTCCCTAGAGTAATTCAGCCAAGAGGGGAAAGAATGAAGATGATTTTTGGCCAATTTTGATTAAATGGTAAAGTTATGAATAGTGGTCAAAACTTAAGATTCCATCACAAGGTGACACTTGTCACTATAATTAATACATGGTTATCCTTTTGTCTCTCCACTCTCATCCATATAACAATCTCTAATTGTGACGCCCCCACTTCTCCCAAGGGCGAACCCAAGGGTATCCGCGGAACGCCTGCCTAGCTCTCGCCAGGACTCGAGACAAATCAATTCAAACTTAACAATATATAACAATTTATACCAGTCTAATAAGGAAAAATCGCTTCCATAAACAAATATCCAAGTCTTGTACCACGTGTTCAAAATACATCCGTTATCCAATTCTTACGTCAGGATCCAAAAGATACATCAATTCCCAAATATATACAATAGCCAAAATGTCTAGTCAATACAATTGAAACCCTAATACAAAAGTACATCCAAAGGGTTCCAACGAGTTTCACTCCATCCATTCCTGTTAAGGAAAACAAATCTACGGGGTGAGCGAAACGCTCGTGAGGCCAAGAAAACACACATGCAAGCACGTTGTCCAAATAACAATCCCAATATTCAAGTAATTTACAATTCGAGCGAGAAAAATAAACAGAAAAAATTCAAGGATATAGGAGCTCTCAGGAGCTATTTTCCTCTTGCTTCGCCACGGCTCGATCCGATACCCCCTCGTGATGACACTCCGTTATCCTGGTGGGTATTTTATCCGTAGAAACTTCACTTATTACTTCCTCCGACCAACATTCCACCCTCTCGGATCCGAAACCAAACACGCACGAAAAAGGCGATACTCGTTGAGTATGCCACACGAGATCTCAAGAGATCAAGTTTTGATTTTTGAACACGCACGGAAAGGGCGATACTCCACGAGTATGCCGAACAAGATCTCAAAAGATCAAGTTATGTTTTGTTACTCTCTTGGTTTATCAAACTTCTCGACCAAGCCCATGCCGGCTCGAGTTGTAAGATTGGTTAAGAGAATTGGGCGTCCCCATAAGTCGAGGAGGTTCACTCCACCCGACAACATGACACGCACGACATACACGACATGCATGGCAACACGACACGCACACGAAAACGGGTATATTTTAATCGACGAGATTCACTCAATCGACTTTGAAAACCAAGTTAATACAAGTAAAGTGCAAGTAAAGGAGAGCGAGTGCGATAAAGTACACACTCTTCTCATCAAGTGATATTCACGTATATAAGCAGGTAAATCAAGTAAACACGACAAGTCATGCACTTGACACTCACCAATTCAAAAGTAATTGAGCGAGAAAATCTTTAGTTGTCCCCTCCGGGATTCTTTTCAAGACTCGCTTGAGCACCTGAAGCAATTAACAAGTATTTTTCACTCACAATCTCGTATTAATCAAGAAAGGAGTTACGCTTATTTGGACTAGTCAATACCTCAAACCAAGAACCTTAGCCACTCAAAATAAAGGTTCAAAAGTGAGGTTTTATTAACACAAGAAAAACTGATTTCCTTCATGAAATCAAGTTTAAAGCGATCAATTATCATCAAGAAGGAGTAACAAGTTTTCAAATTTTCATTTTCTAAGAAATCAGCAAATTTCAGCTTTGCGCGTCAAATTTAGAAAAATCAGATCTTGCACTCAGTAGGTCCAAAATTATAAAACTTGGTACCGTTGGAAACCTCTTAGAAAGTAATAAAAGTTCTTAAAAGACACTTTTCCATGAATCTAAGTGGAAGGTATTCAAAAATGAGCTTGAAGGTACAGGTTCGGCGTACAAGGCAGAATTAAGTTGGATTTCGGCCAACTTTGGAAATTCGGCACGATTCACATGTTGCAAACCGGCCTCTGAAATTTACAGCTCAATTAGTGTTACAAGTGAGGTTTATAACAAAACAAGCGGATCAAGAATCGGAGTTTCGAGTACCGAGATACGGTAGCTCAAAGTTGAGGAAGATTCAAGACTGAAGAAGAATTTCCAGTTTTGAGCCTCCAACACTAGCAATTTAATTCGGTATCGAAACGAACTTGAATTGGTGCCAAAATTGGCAGTATTTTACTCCTATATGCAAGGTATTCCTCTGTCAAATTTCAATGAAAAATACCCTCGGGAAGGTAGTTAATTAGTCAACCAAAGTTCAGGAAAAATTCTAAGGCAATCTGCCTTGTGACTTTCATTTCACAATTTCAAATCGTTTAACCAAGAAAACTATCCGAACATGGTTCATTTGTGAAACAAAGGTCTAAGACACATCCATGATACCTTTGGTAAGTGATGAGCATCAAGAACTTCAATTAATAAAATCATTCCCAAGTTTTGCCCCAAATCAGTCCAAATACTACGTTTTTCCAAAACAGGGCAGTCCTCTTGTTTTAGTCACAACTCAATCAATTTAACTCGGAATGAGGCATGGTTTATGGCGTTAGAAAATACATTCACGGGACTAAAAGTTCACAGAAGGAAATGTTCTGAAATTCGGCAAGCAACCAGCTCAAAATTGAGCCTCAAGTTGCTGCCTCAACAAGCCATTCCAGCAAATCCGAGAGACAGGACAGCTAACTTAAAACGTTTGGTTCGGATCACTCACAAAGAATCAGAACGTGCATTTTATCTCAAATTAAAGCTAGGAATGTCTAGTTTCAAACGCCACTGACGGCACTTGATTTTGACACCCGAGGACAGAGTTATGGCCAAAATACTACCACTGGTCAGATCATACGCGAATCAGTTTTTTCCAGATTGCTAGTTTCGAACAAAAATTTCATTTGCCCAACCAAACCTCATTATTTTTCAATGAAATTTTCCACACCTCTAATACATCATATAGGCATCCAATTCAAGCCATTAGTTCATTAAAAACTGGCCTTAAAATGGCCGAATAAAACAGGGGTAGAATCGGAAGTTTTTGCTTCTTACACCCAATGAAGTTCCTACTAATTACCCACCACTAATGCATCATTATAATCACTAAACCAACAATATAATCACCATCAATCATCAAATCAACAACAACAACCCAAGTGTGGGAATTCCAAGAGCCCACAATCACATTTTTACACCATAATCAAGTAACTAAGTGCATGCATGAGTTAAATCTTGCCATATAATCTCTAAAAGATAAGAATCCATGGGTTGATCATTACCTACTCCTTTGGTTTGCAAGATCAGAATTTTCGGCCCTCTTAAAGTTCCAAGAAACCGTGAAAGCTCCCCTCTTCCTTAGCTAGATATAATCTCCAAGGGGTTTGCTAAGTGGTCTCCAAGTTTGGTGTGATTTGGATGAATTTTGGTGCATGAATTGAAGATGAAAAATGAAGAACAATGGAGAGCTCTTCTCCTTTCTTGTTGCACGGCCAAGTGAAGTGAGGAGAGAAGGAGTGTTGGTTCAATTGTGGCTTCCTAAGAAAGATTCATTGTGTGGTGCAAAATGCATCTCAAAGTCAACTTGAAATAGTGCAATTAGGATGCATTTGGACTCGATTTTTCTCGTGCGTTTGGTTCACTAGTGAACTAAACCTCCAAGGTATATATATTCTTGTAAATATTATTCACTCTTAATTGTCCCGGAATAAGGGTCTAAAGTCCCTCAATCGAAGTCGCGCGCGTGAAAACGCGTACCGTCAAATTTAACGCTATAACGCGAAACTGTCGGAAAATTCTTATAACGATTACACTACTAACTATCACTTGAATATTTATTCATAAGATTACCTATTTTAGGACCATAGTACAAGTCTCCAATATTCCAAGCTTATTGTGCTACTACGCGGATAAAATCTCCAAGTACTATTCACTATTTTTACGAAACGCGCTCTAGGGAATTAATTTTCGAAACGAATCATTTTAAAAATATAACGAAGTTATATTACCATGTATTTAGGTCTAATAAGACTAGAAAATATTCCTTGGAAATAAAATCCAATTAAATAATTTATTAAGCCATAAATTAGGCATAAAATAATAGTTTTTTTTTTTTTTTTTTTTGCGAGTCCTCACACTAATTATCTCTTAGCACCTAGTAAATTAATCCCAGTATCCCAAACTTAACCTAATTGGCCGAATTTTACCGAACTTTCCGCACTAGCGGGTCTCACGTCCGGTATATACTCTTAAAACCCCTTGGACCGACTTATACTGGAAAAATACTTTTAAAACCCTATTTACTCATAAAATTATTTAGAAAATTTTTCGTAATAAGGCGTATAATTAAATAAAATAAGGCCTAGAAAATAAGAAAATTCAAGGGTTCTCACAGGAAATCACATTAGCTAACCTTTCAATTGCTAATTCCCCAAACAAAGGTGCATTAGCTAACTTTTCAATGGCTAACTCCCAAGATGGATTTGACTTAGGTTGGACAAATTTGGATAGGTAATCATAAAAACATGGAGAAGTATTATGTCCATATTGATTATCCCAACTATAAGCATAAGAATTATCCCAATTAGGAGCATATTGATTGAAGCAAGGATTGCAATGCTCAAATTCATCATAATAATTCACATTTTGTGCTTACCTACATGTATGAATAGCATGATAATCTCCACATAAATCACAAATCACATGATTAGAATTGAAAGCATTAGCATTCCTCTTTTGTTCAATCATATTTGTAATAGTGTCCAATTGAACTTTTAGTGTTCTAAAATCAAATTTATCCTTTAAACTCCTTAAATCAAATTTGTAATAGTGTTATAAAATCAATCATATTTGTAATAGTGTCCAATTGAACTTTTAGTGTTATAAAATCAAATTTATCCTTTAAACTCCTTAAATCATCTTTAAAAGACATACCTTCGAACATCCTTTGGTTACCGCCACAGTTGTAATTTTGAAAATCGTAGTCCATTTCCAAACTTCCTTCTCTCAAACTTTTATCTAATTTTGGTCACTATCCACCTTATAACCTAAAAATGCTTTTAAACAATTTGAAAAGTAAGACCAGTCAAGAAGAATCGCTTAAAAGACACGACCAAAAACAAAACACTAAACATAAAACAAAACACCAAACACAACAAATAAGACACTTGAGACTTTAATTTTTTTCAATGCAGATGGGGTTCAAATATTGTGTTAAAATTTGAATCTTATTAGGTTCCATCGCTCCTATGGCTGGCCTTCATCCCTCTGGAGGCCAACCACCACCGCAGTCTCCTCCTTCAAGGTGCTCTTATGAGGGTGTTCCTAAATCCTTTGCGGCTGCATTGTCAGGTTCTCTGTCTATGCCATAGATTTCGGTGGATTGGGATAAAACTTCTACTTACAAGGGCGAACCTGCATTGTTGTTGGATCGAAATGAAATGTCGATGATGCTTCAGCCATTCAAGAATACGTTACTTGGCTGATTTGCTTTTGGTAGACCGTCAGTGGAACCAATTCATAAGTTCATCACGTCTTTAGGGTTGCGAGGAGAGTATCCGATTGGATTACTGGGGATCCAAGCATGTGATGCTTTGTCCAACTTTAGATGAAGACTATGCTAGGCTTGGTGTAGGAACACTTGGTATGTAGCCAATTGTCCTATGGTTTTATCCAAATGGACAATTGATTTTAGGCCAAATCGAGATTCATCATTGGCTCCAGCATTGGTAGCATTTCCAGATTTTCCTCTTCCTTTTTTTAATATGCATTTGCTTCAAAAGCTTGGTAGTTTGATTAGCCATCCCTTGCAGGTTGATGAAGCAACATCAGTATTGAAAAGGCCGTCGATGGCAGGAATTCTATTAGAGGTGGATGTGGCTAAGGATCCCATCCAACATATATGGATTGACTACGAAGATGGGGGTTTCTAGTGGCAGGTCGATTATGAAAATCTTCCCAAGTTTTGTGGCTTTTGCTTTAGGATTGGTCACCTAGAATTCTCTTGTCATAGGAAATTTCCTGAATTGCGGCTGTCTGCTGATTGTCAAAATTCGCATAAGACAGAGGAGAATGATCTGGAGGCTTGGAAGAAAAGCAAGGGTAAGCAGGCTGCAATTCAGGTTTATGTGCCTACGGTGGTTGCTGATAGGAAGAATTAGGAACCTGAAATGAGGGTTTTGGATGGGTCCATCCATACATTGAAAAGGTCCACCTCGTTCAATACTGTTGGCGTTACTGCATCTCCAGTGACCGATCCTGTGACTGAGTTTCGAAGTGGTTCGGCAGCTTTCGAATAAGAAGATGTGATGATTTCATTGGATCCTGTAATGGTTGACATTCAAGAAGCTCTTAAAGCCGACAGCTCCACTATCTAGGAAGAGACAGTAGATAATCTTGTTTCGCAAGATCTTCCTGTTTTGCTTCACAATTTGTTTGAGACTTTGGAGTCTAAGGAAGCACTTCTGGAGAAATTGAAAGAAGTTGAATGTGTAGTACCTAAGAATGCTTCACCTTGTTTGTCCCCAACAAAAAGGAGAGATCCAGATCATAAACGAAAGTGGTCAGGAAGAGGGGATGGAACTGGAATGCTAGATGTTACCTGGGAGGAATTGCATTTGTTTCAAGCAGAAATTCCCAGGAGGTTTCAAGCAGCGAATATTGGGTCAAAATAGCAATCTATAATCATTGGTGAGGAAGATGTGATGAAGTGAAGAGCTATTAGACCTCCGAAAGCGAAGCAGAAAGAGCTAACTACTACTTATTCACCTAACAAAGCTAAAAGGAGAGGACGTTCGGCATCACACTTGAGGGGGGACTCCTCAGATTTAGGTTCACTAGCTGCTTATGTTATTGCTTGTTAAATGTCAATCCCACTTAGTTTCTTGGTATGGAACATCTGTGGGGTTTCAAATAAAGACTCCTTGCAGTATTTAAATGAGTTGTGTGTTCGCAATAAGGTGCAGTTACTGGTTTTGATTGAACCAATAACAAATGCTAGGCAAATTGATTCAATAAGGATGCAGGTAGGGTATGATTATGGGAGGTCCTTCTTAGATAGGAAGATTTGGATTTGTTTGGCAAAATAAGTTTAGTTGTTTATTGGTTGAGATGGTCAATCAATTAGTCCAGATATCGATATCTTTGCCTTCATCTTTGGAAATTGGTTTCACTGCCATCTATGCAAAATATTCATGGGTGGCACGAAGGCCTTTATGGGCAGCGATGGAAGCCTTCGATAGCTCTATTCATGGTCCTTGGATGATGGGTGCGGATTTCAACATCATTGCAGTGTCGGATGAAAAAAGAGGGGAATCAGCTCCTTTGGTGGGGGAGATGAATGAATTCAACACAGCATTGTTGACATTCGATTTAGCATCGGTGGAGTTTGATGGTTCACCCTTTACATGGACAAATGGGTCAGTGTGGCAATGATTGGATAGGGTTCTTGTTAACTCAGAATGGTATTCATCTTATGTTGTTGTTCGTTTATCTCGTTTAGCTAGAGGGCATTCGGATCACACTCCGCTCTTAGTTAAATCAGAGAACTATACACCAAAGAGAGGTTCATTCAGGTTTCTCAATGTTTGGGTGGATCACTCTCAGTTTCTGCCTTTGGTTTAGAAAATTTGGTCTCAACCTAGTAAGGCAGGGGATGATAGCGTTTTTTAGGAAACTGATGTCTCTATGAAGGGCATTGCGAGAGTGGAATGCTAAGATGTTAGGGAACATACAAAAAGGGATTAAGGAGGCTGCTCAAGATATGCATAGGAGTGAAGTCATGTATGACATCCAAGGGAGTGATGCACCAAGGGAGCAATTGTTGAAGATAAGGGCGGAATATTCTCGGTTATTGTTAATGGAAAGTGAATTTTGGAGGCAAAAAGCATCTATTAGGTGGATGCAACAAGGGGATGAGAATATAGCATATTTTCATGTTGTAGTTTGTCAGAGAAGATGTTCAAACTTTATTGCTCGTATTAGAGATGATAGTGGAGTGTGGTTAAATTCAGAGGCAGACATAAAAAACTTGGCTATTCAATTTTTCAGTTCTCTCTTTGGGATGAAGTTCAGTGCATGCAGGAGGTCCCGTTTCAGCTTCCAGTGATTTCTGACGAATTTTGATCTATGCTTGAGGCAAATCCTTTGGAAGAAGTGGTCTGGACGGTGATGTTCGATTTAGATAAAGATAGCGCAGCTGGGCCGGATGGTTTCTTTGCCTTGTTTTATAAAAAATGTTGGGGGATTATTAAGGAAGATCCAATGAATGCAGTCACTGATTTCCTTTCAGGTTCTCAACAGCCATAGGGATTTACCAGTACTATGGTGGTATTGTTGCAGAAAAAGGTTGGAGCTACTCATTGGAAGAAGTTTCATCCAATTAGTCTATGTAATGTTAGCTCCAAAATCTTATCCAAGATTTTGGCTAAGAGGCTGTTAATAGGTATTTTGGGAGGAAAACATCTAGTCACCGTATTATGAGTGACCAACTAGTATTTATAGGAATACAAACCTAACAAACTATTTACAAGAATACCCTTACTAATTTATTATCTACAAGAATACTTATATTCTCTTAACACTCCCCCTCAAGTTGGAGCATATATATCATAAGCACCCAACTTGTTACAAATGTATTTCACCCTAGAGCCCCCTAAACTCTTGGTAAACACATCAGCCAATTGATCTACAGACGGTACATGAGATGTCTTGATGACTCCGTCAAGCAATTTTTCTCGAATGAAATGACAATCAACTTCAATATGTTTTGTCCTTTCATGAAATACTGGATTAGACATAATATGAACAGCTGTCTGATTATCACACACTAAATTCATAGGCTGTTTATGCTCAAACCCAATTTCAAGTAACATACTCTTCAACCAAACCAACTCACACACAGTGTGAGCCATAGCGCGGTATTCAGATTCTGCACTTGATCTAGAGACAACTGTTTGCTTCTTACTCTTCCACGACACTAAATTACCACCAACAAATACACAATATCCTGTGGCCGATCTTCGATCTGAGGCAGAACCAGCCCAATCTGCATCACTATATCCTTCAATATCAGTGTGTCCATGATTTTGATACAGCGACCCTTTTCCAGGAGCACTCTTAAGATACCTAAGAATCCGTATAACAGCATCCCAATGACTAGTACGAGAGGTATCAAGAAATTGACTCACAACACTCACTGCAAACGAAATGTCAGGTCTCGTTACAGTGAGATAATTTAATTTACCCACAAGTGTTCGATATTGCCTAGGATCATCTAGTAATGTACCTTGATCTCCTACTAATTTCACATTAGGATCCATAGGAGTATCCACAGGTCGGCAACCAAACATCCCAACTTCACTCAGCATATCGAGTACATATTTTCTTTGACATAAATAAATCCCATATTTAGACCGAGCTATCTCAATACCCAGAAAATACTGTAGATGACCTAAATCCTTTGTCTGAAAGTTTGCCAGCAAATTGGATTTAAGTTTCTGGATCCCCACAACATTATCACCTGTAATCACAATATCATCCACATAAATAACTAATAAAATTTTATCAGCATTAGAATGCCGATAAAATACAGAATGATCTACTCCACATCTTGTCAAACCGAATTCCATGACAACACTACTAAACCGGCCAAACCAGACCCTCAGAGACTGTTTCAATCCATATAAGGATTTTTTCAAACGATAAACCAACCTCGAATTCTCCTCCTGAATAACAAATCCAGGAGGTTGTTTCATATATATCTCTTCTTCCAAATCTCCATGCAGAAATGCATTTTTCACATCCAACTGATGCAATGGCCAATTGTAAGTTGCTGCCAAAGAGATAAGAAGACGAACCGAGGTAATCTTTGCAACAGGAGAAAATGTTCCTAAGTAGTCTACTCCATACACCTGAGTAAATCCTCTAACTACCAGACGAGTCTTCAATCTATCAATAGAACCATTAGGCTGCACTTTTATAGTGTACACCCATTTACAATCAACAACAGGCTTACCTGAAGGACGAGGGACAAAATCCCAAGTACCATTTTGTTCCAAAGCAGACATCTCTCCTTGCATAACTATTCTCCAACCAGGATGATTAAGAGCATAGGTAATAGACTTAGGAATGGAGATAGAATCAAGAAAAGCAACAAAAGAAGAATATGACATAGAGAGACGAGAATAAGAAACAAAATTAGAAATAGGATGGGAAGTACAATGTCTCTTACCTTTGCGTAAACTAATAGGAAGATCTAACTCAGATGAGGGCGTCATACCTGGATTTGAAGATTGAGAGTTAATTGGTGAAGTGCGTGGCATGTCAAGAGCTTTCTCAACCATGGAACGACGAGAGTAAAATTGAAGATAAGGACAGATAATCGAGTTATGGAATCTGGTGGACTAGATAACTCAGGTAATAAAGGGGAAGGGACTGGTAAAACAGGAGAGGAAAAAGAGTGACACTGGTCTAACTCACAAGGCATACTGTGTTTGATAAAATATGGAGTGGATTCAAAGAAAGTAACATCAGCACAAGTAAAAAATCGATTTAAAACTGGACTGTAACATCTATACCCTTTTTGCGCTCGTGCGTATCCTAAGAAAATACACTTAATAGCACGAGAATCTAATTTATCCACTCCGGGAGCAAGCTGATGAACAAAGCACACACATCCAAAAATACGAGAAGGTAATTTAAACACAGGTTCATGAGAAAAAAGAATGGAGTGAGGTAATTGACCTCCAAGAATATTAGATGGCATGCGATTAATTAAATAACATGCAGTTAGAACTGCATCACTCCAAAATTGTTTGGGCACATTCATGTGCAACAACAGTGTTCGAGCAATTCGATTAAATGTCCAATTTTTCTTTCAGCAACTCCATTCTGTTGTGGAGTGTGAGGACAAGAGGACTGATGAATAATACCAGACTTAGTCATAAAGGTATTAAAAGGAGTGGAAAAATATTCTTTCGCATTATCACTATGAAGTATACGTACAGGCACTCCAAATTGATTCTTTATTTCTGCAGCAAATGCACAAAAAATGGAATATAGTTCTGAACGATCTTTCATTAAATAAAGCCATGTAACTCTTGAAAAATCATCAACAAATATTATAAAATATTTAAAATGTAACTTTGAAGTAACTCGACTAGGACCCTAAACATCAGAATGAAGTAATAAAAAGGGTTTAGAAACCCGTTTATTGACTCTAGGAGCAAAAGAAACACGATGATGCTTCCCAAACTGACAAGACTCACATTCTAACGAAAACAACTGACTCAAAGTAGGAACCAACTTTTTCAAATTTTGTAGAGACGGATGACCCAAACGACAGTGAATTTCAAGAGGAGAAACAGTAGTAGGACATGCAATCGGACTATTAGAGTTGAGAAAATAAAGACCATTATGCTCATGCCCTCCACCAATCATCGTCTTTGTTTTCAAATCCTGAATGACAATAGAATCAGGAGAAAAAATAACTGAACGCTATAGAAATTTAGTGAGCTTACTATCAGACATTAGATTAAAGGGCAAATCGGGTACGTAAAGAACAAAAGACAGTGGAAGAGATGGATTAATTTCTACAGTGCCTAGTCCTTTAACTTTAGTGGTAGATCCATCAGCTAAAGTAACATGAGGAAAGGAAGTAGACTCTTGAAAATTAGAAAAGTTTTTAAAGGTACCTGACATATGATCAGTAGCCCCAGAATCAATAATCCATGAGTCATAACCTTTTTATGCTAAAGAAACAGAGGGAAGAGATGCGTGATTTGTAGCTTGGTACTGTAGGAATTTAACATAATCTTCCTCGGATATAGTAACAGTCTTCTGGGAACTCGATTCAACTTAGTCAGTGGTAACCGCATTAACAAACATTTCAACCATAGCGAATAGCACTTTAAACCAAAGAAAGGGTCAAAACTCGAGATGAACAGTGCGTCATGTACAGTACGCCGTGAACAGTACCGCGTGAACAGTACGCGTGAACAGTGCTGCGCCGTGAACAGTAACTCGTGAACAGTGCCGCGATGAACAGTGCGGTTGAACAGTACTTTTGCTATATGTTTAACCCTAACCCCACCGCATTATGAGGACCAACTAGTATTTATAGGAGTACAAACCTATCAAACTATTTACAAGAATACCCTTACTAATTTATTATCTACAAGAATACTTATATTCTCTTAACAGAGGCTAAGAAGGGTTCTTCTAGAGATTATTTCACCGTTTCAAGTGGGGTTTGTCCCGGGCCAGCACATAGAAGATAATATTTGGCTTGCGCAAGAGATGGTCTCTGACATTAATAAAAAGGTCAAGGAACCTAATTTGCTCTTAAAATTGGATATGGAAAAGGCATACGATAGGCTTGATTGGTCGTTCATTTTGGCGATGTTGAGAGTGTTTGGGTTTGGAATTGGTTCATAGATTTGGTCTACCGAACATTGTCCAACAATTGGTTTTCCATTATGATTAATGGTGAACCAACGGGTTTTTTCAAATCGTTTAGGGGGGTGAGGCAAGATGATCCCCTGCATTATTCATTATTGCTGCTGAATATTTGGTGCGAGGCATCACATCTGTCTTTGACAAGGGAGAGAGGATGTATTTCCAATCTGTGGGAGGGCAAATCCCTTGTCTGTCATTTGCTGATGATACAATGATATTTACTAGAGCCTCAAAGAATGGTTTGAAGGAAATTAAGAGGTTTTTAGAGTATTATCAAAGTATATTAGGCCAAAAAGTGAATCTACAGAAGAGTTCATTTGTTTGTTCTTCCAAAGCCTCTCCAGCAAAAGTTTCTTTAGTCTTGGCCATTTTGGGTTTCACGGGGGAGAAATTGCCAATAAATTATTTGGGAACTCTGTTATATAAGGGGAGGAAAAGGATGGTCCTATTTGATGGGGTATTATCCAAAGTTCAATCCAGAATCCAAGGATACTAAGATTTTTGTCGCTAGGGGGAAAATTATCCTTATTCATCATGTGTTGTCAATGATTCCTTTGTACTTAACGCAAGTACTGGCTCCTCCTAAAGATTTTTAAAGGGCTCTAGGTAAATTGCTTAATGCTTTTCTATGGGATCAAGGGATGGATAGGCGAAGGGTCCACTAGAAAATTTGGGAAAGTCTCTGTTTCCCAAGGGAGGAAGGGGGGCTAGGATTTAAGTCTTTTTCAGCTCAGATGGATGCCTTCGGAATGAAACTTTGGTGGAATCTTAGACAATGCAATTCTCCATGGGGTTTATTTATGTACAAAAAATATATTAGATAGTCTCATCCTATTAATGCTGCAAGCAATTGTGGGTCACCTACTGGGAAAATGCTATTGCGTATTTGTCACAAAGTGAAGCAGCAAATTTTTTGGAAGATTGATAAGGGGAAAGTACATTTCTAGTGTGATAAATGGGTCATGAAGGATGCACGTGAGTAGTACGCTCTGGTTTAGGATCCTCCTCGGCTTTTAGTAAAGGATTTCTTTAAGAATTCCGCTGGGGATGCTAATCTTCTCAGGCAGTGGGTTCTGATTGAAGTTGTGACAGAAATCTTAACATTGGAGGTGCAACCACTGGAGAAGGACCAAATGATATGGAATGCTTTATCTTCTAGAGAATTTACCTCAAGTTCTGCTTACGATATAGTTTAAGAGCGGAGAAATTCTTTAGTAGTTTTTGCTACCATTTGGAACAGCTTATTGTTGACCAAGGTACCTTTTTTGAATTGGAAAATTTTGAAGGAGGCGTTGCCATTGGATATTCTGTTGCAGCAACGCGGGCTTTCTTTGGCTTCTAAGTGTGACTATTGTGTGGATGAAGAGTCAATTCAGCACATGTTCTTCGAAGGAGAGGTAGCTAGGGCTGTTTGGAGTTATTTCTACAATGCTTTTGGGTTACCCTATGTTCTCAATACATGCCTTAACGCAACCGTTATGCAGTAGGTTTTGTCTACTCCAAAATCAGCATCGAACCATGTTAGATCAATTATGTCCATGGTCATTGTGTGGTTCATAGGTGCTCGAGTAATGAGTCAAGGTAATCATTTACAAAGTCATTGATTTTACGCAGTTGGTTGGAAAGGTGCATCAAATTACCAGACCACAAATGGAAGGGGACTTTAACTCTTTTCTGGGTCCGCTTTTCAAGACAAGGAAGCCGGCTAAGCTAGAGTTTCTTGTGGTACGGTGGTAGCCCCCTCCTCCAGGGTTGTGCAAGCTCAATACGGATACGAGTGTACTTAACTCAAAGGTCTCAGGAGGTGGGCTGATCAGGGATGAAAAGGGTATAGTCGTTATGGGATTTTATCAGGTTTTTGGTGAGATAGAGATTTTGGAGGCTGAAGCTAGAGCATTACGTTTGGGGCTATCATTTTGTATAACCAGAGATTTAAAAGGTATTGTAGTGGAGGTGGATTCAAAAGTGCTGCATCTTTTGGTTTTGTGAAACAAATCCTCAAAATGGCCATTGTGTAACGTAATTCGAAAAATAAAGTATCAATTAAAGCAGCTATCAGAATCGTTGGATCACATCTTCAGGAAAGGCAATGTGGCGGTAGATACTTTAGTAGGGATTAATTTTGTGGATCAGTTCAATTTTCAAAGTATGGCTCAGTTACTGCACATATTCGAGTAATAGTAAGGCTAGATAGTTGTAACTTTCCTAGCATTCATACAATTACTATAAGGGTGTAGTACTCTTTTTTAACATTTTTCAATCGCTGTAGAATGAGGTAAGGTTTATGTCACCCTCAAGTTGATGATTCTTGGCTTATTAATAAATATAGGGCTGGTATCCCTCTCCCGTGTACAGGATTTTCTATTAAAAGAAAAAAAGGACACTTGACACAACGAAAACAAGAAAAGCAAATAAAATGTCTAAAGTAATAAAGTTGTTCTTAGCACCGATATTGAATTATATCTTTCCTGGGAATAGTGTCAAAAACTTGACGAGGTTCTACCATGCACCAAATTTTAATAAAACCTAAATACCCCATTCTCTACAAGTATACAGATCATTTATCGAATATAGAGATATTAGGTGTCGATCTCACAGGAAAGATTGTTAATTACCGATGGTTTTTGAACTTCTCTTTTATTTTGACTATCACAAATGCAAGAGATTAAATTTACACTACAAACATGAAATAAAAGTATTAAAAATAACAATAAAATAACAATAACGTGGATCCCCCGCTACTCTTGTAAGAGAAATTACTGGTTAATTAAATGTTATTATCTTGGCTAGTTATGGCATAATTTCATAATGTATATGAAACCTGCTCTCGTAGTGAATCAACTATACTTGTAGCTAAGCCATACCTATTTTCGTGGTTATGAAATTAACTACAAACTCATTTCTTTTATGAAATTATATGGAACAAGCCACTAAAACTACAAAAAATGTACCTTCACTCTCGTAAGTGTACTCTCTAGGTTTAGTTAGCACTTCCTTAAACTAATGTTAAATTCCAATTATCATTGTAAACTTAACACCTTAAGATTATAACAATTAATGGCTAGTTAATCATGATTAGAAAGCAAAAGTGCTAAATAACTTAATCAAAATAATATTATCAAATAACCAAGTAAATATTACAAACAAGTTATAGAAAGTTCATCCATAACTCTAGGTATAAACTTTAACTAAACATGAAAAACATGAAAACAAGATCCAAACTTGTATTACAAACAAACATTAGAATCAATACAAGAAATAAGGTGATAGAAGAAATGTTACCCTTGTCACATGAGTTCCATGTCCTCCATCTTCATCCTCAACTTCATCTATGCTTAGTTACATACAAGACTTGGATGAAACAAACTATGCTAATCTACCCTCTAATGAACTAAGGAAATTCTAATAAAAAACTATATTTTTATGTAGTTTCTCTAGGCTCCAAAGTTGTGAAACAAGCTCAACAAAAACCCTATTTATTGAGAATTAAAGCTCGAAGCAATCATGTTTCAAGTTGTGCAAATTGTGTTTTGAGATTCCCAAAAGTTGTTTCTCCAAATATCCAAGATGCTTCTTGCACTTTCCAGCTGAAATTCGTTCAGAAAATTGGTCCAAAAGTAGTAGGAAAGAGCTGCAAGTTGAAGTACAACTGGTTCCACCTACAAAACAGCCAAAATATGAATACACACCCTCAAAATGCGAGTTAAGGTCGTGTATTGTACCTGCATATTTCTTCCCCTACAGATTTGCATTTTTCTGATCAGTTTTCGACTTTGATCTATTTTTGCGCTAATTTCAACTAATATTTTCTCAATGATGGAGGATGAACTAGCCCTTGTACAAAACATGAAAGTTATAACTCTTTGAATTATCTTTTTAATGCAAAGAATCATCTAATTTGGAGATCTGTAGAGTGTAAAATAACTAAAATACCCTTAACTAATCAATCCCCTATTTCAACTTTCGACAGCAGAAATGGCTGACTGTATTTTGACTTTTTAACCAAAAAACTCGTGACCTAGATTTTGATGTTTTCAGAAGAATTGTAGAGATATGTCTTAACTTCAAAATGGTTCTAGAATCACCTCAATCCAATCCTTGTATCTTAAGATATAGCCAAAATACCAAAAGCTGTCAAAGCTGTCAAACATTTCTTCTTTTATATTTGATTGCATTTCATCTTTTGAATATTTTACACTTCATATTCTCTTTAAATCACTTCAAATAATCAACAATCATCCAAATATCTTCTCCATTTGCTCTATTTGATGATTGAATCATTAAATTTACAAAAACATGAAGTTTTCACCATTTAAATCCATGGAAGTGCAATTTTTCACATTTTGAACCACAAAATGCATAATTCACTAGAAACCTAGTTAATTAGCTATAAAAATGAATAAAACATACTAAAAATAAATAATAAAATATACTTAAAACACACAAGATACACACTTATCACAATGTTGTCCCTATCTTTAGTTATATGTTATATTCAAATTCGAATTTTGAATTTTGAAGGACAAGTTGGAAATAAAAGATAGAAAGAGATCCATTGGAAGAGTTACTTTCGTGAAGAAGAAAACTCTTAGCTACCATCTGTTAGGCATGAAGAGCAAGATTATTGTTTATACTTGTAAATCATAATAATAAATTTAGGCCATACCTTAATTTAGTGACATCAAGTATTCAATAGTTAATCCATCCCACTGACAATGATCATCCCACCATGATCAACTAGCGAGTATTCCAGGGCACGATTAATTAACAATAGTTGGTCTTCCCTCTCCACCTCTCTAGTATGTTTGTATTAGGTGATGAGCAAACTGGGGAACATGATTAGAGTGGAAAGAGCAACCAAGAGCTTACATATATAAATATCAAGACCCCTTCCTATCATGGGTCCAAAGTTATAGATAGACTCAACTTACTACTTGATGATCATAGAAGAGTTCCGACACATTGACATAGCTCTTTTTACTTCCTCCAATTGTCTCTTCTGTTGGGATTCTATGATTAGTTGCCCTTATCTATTTACATATTTATTTATCCTGCTAATTAATGGGAGATAATCTTAATAATATTATATGTGGTCTTGTAGGTGACATAAATATCTAAAATTCTCTCACTTGGACAAATGACCACATAAATATTAACTATACAAAATCAATAAAAGGAATAGTGTGGTCACAACATTTAATTATATTTATCTTACAGCATCATTGGAATGAATCATGGCGGTCATATACCAATTTATTGAATATATTTCCTTCCATGTATCACAATTCCAACAACTTAATGTAGATAAATCTAATGAGGAATAAATGGACAACAACTTTGATGTCCATTTAATGGCCCAAATATTAATCCCGTGTATATTTCTCATCATAATATTAAGGGTTAATCATATTTAATCCCCTTAAGGTATACCTCATTTCTCAGTTTACCCCCTAACCTTTAATTTTGCTCACTTAACCCCCTATAAGACAAAATTGTCCTTGCATTATTTTGACTTTTCATTTACCTTGTTTTTCTTTCTTTTATTTCTTTTTCTCTTCTTCTTTATTTAATTCTTCCTCTTTCTCACAAAATCTTCACCTTAATGATTAAAATTAAAAAAGAGGAATTGCAAAGATTTATCTTCTCCTTAAATGATTAAAAGAATATTCAAATCACTTTCCTAAAATACAATTTTTTTAGCCTTTCAATTCTTTTAATTTTGGGTTTTCCTCTTTCCTTTCTAGTTTCTCATTTTATTCCCAAGAAAATATCTTAAGATGAAATTGTGACCTGATTAATAATCATCAATTGAAATTTGTGGCACGTGGCATCATACAAAAATCAAAATTAGTTTTTGATGTCTTTTAAACCTTCACCCAGAAATATGCAATTACAAATTCAAAACAAAAGTTTTCGTTGAAATGGAATTTTCTATTGGGAATGATGAAAGAGAGAAGAAAGAGAAAAAGAAATAAAAGAAAGGAAAACAATTTCATCTTATGATATTTTTTTGAGAATAAAATGAGAAACTAGAAAGGAAAGAGGAAAACCCAAAATTGAAAGAATTGAAAGGCTAAAAAAATTGTATTTTAGGAAAGTGATTTGAATATATTTTTAATCATTTAAGGAGAAGATATGTGACAGCCCCATCTCTCCCTAAGGCGAATCAAAGGATTCGGCGGACCGCCTGCCCAATTCTCGCCGGGACTCAGTCACTCACTACAATCCTCCAATAAAGTACAACACTCACATCCAAAAACATAGGGTACAACCTCAATAATAAACAAAATAACATTTCCCAAACTTAGAACGTATACTTACATACATTCAAATCTCAAAGAATGGTACAATTCCCCAAATAAAACAAAAGTTCTCAGTTCCCAAACAAATTACACTTACAATATCAATCCCAAATATTACACAAGATAAAACTAAATTTAAACTGTACAAGAGATATTTCATCCAATCACATAAATAAGTACTACAAGCACTTCCGTTGCCTCGAGTCTTGTGGAAGGGGAAAAAAATATTTTTGGGGTGAGCTACAAACTCAGCGAGTAACCAGTAAAATCATTAAGCAAATAAGTGTCACAATAATGCATTTAGATGATATCATGAATCAATGATCAAATGTACGTATATTGCTCTTGTGAGCCAGTGAAATCATTGTACTTAAACATCCAACGCTCAAATAGATCAATTAACAATCCAACAGTAATAGAGAGCCATTGTGCTCCAGGTAAACAGTGGTGGAGACGTTGGTTCTAAGCACAAGACTTCCCAAGAACTCATTGGAGCCAAAATATTTCATGGCACACACACAAGCACGCATGATATGCAATCGAGTATGCAATGCAAGAAATAGTTCGAAAAGTAACTTTGCGAATAGTTGTGGAATCACTCACCAACCATAGCTCATGATCCATCCATCATAGATCATTGCCTTGATCAAGTCCAAGCCCTAGATTACAAATATCATGTCAAGCAAAGGGAATTCTAAAATTAGCAAGTTCCTATCACCTTTTGGCATTTTAATCACAATTGAAGCTACACTTATCCGATTGAAACGAATCTTATGGCGTTACGAAGCTAAGGCATATACCAACATTTCTTATGAAGACCTCCAAAACCAAATTGTGACAGCCCCACCTCCCCCTAAGGCGGACCAAAGGGTTCGGCGGACCGTCTGCCCAGCTCTCGCCGGGACTCAGTCGCTCACTCGAGCAAATCAGAAATAAAACCACAAGAAAGAGCAAAACAGGGATCCAAAACTTAAAACAAAATTATATACATTGTTATCTCAGAAGAAAGTACATCCGTCGAATATACAAAGGTTCTCAATTCACCATACAACCAGCCCGTGCCAAGCACTAGGGCGAGAACCATTACAAAACCAAAGAACTAAACCAAGCTAGTCTATACAGAGCTCTCGTCCTTGCTCGCCTTCCCCTGTTAAGGAAAACAAAACTAAAGGGATGAGCTAAAAGCTCAGTGAGGTTTCGAACACATAAGCAGCAATCCATCCAAAACATTAAATATAGAATTTCAATAATTCAAGTAACATTTACAATGGAAAGCGATAATAACACATACATTAAAAGGATACAGGCTGACAAGGAGCCATTTGTTCGTTCGTTCGTTCTCCTGACATTTCCCATTATTCCTCCATTCACTTGAAAATGCATTTTTGTAAGTAAAACCCTCGTTCGTTCGTTCATTTCATTCACCCCCTTCCCAGACATTGGCCGGGCTCCACCAGACTTCAAGGTAATACTCGAGTATACCAAACGTTCACACCCAGGGTCACCATATCGCCCGATCGAGTCCGTTTCTGGCTCGATCCGATCGGTAACGAAGGGCAGGGCCCAGTTCAGCCAAACGGCTTACATTCATGCGCAACTAGCATTTAGTCATTAATCATTGAAAATTTCACATTTATTTAGCTCAAGTGCGATAAAGTACACACTCGCCTAGAAATCTCGTTTTAACAATCATTGAAAGCACTTAACACATTATCAATCAATAATAACAAGCCAATAAGTCAAGGAAATATAACAAACAAGGAACACTCACCTATTTACGTAAAACAACGTGCAAATATCCTTCTGGATATTACCTCAGTCACCGAGAAAATCTAAGAGTAAATATGAAAGAATATTACAGTCTATCTAGCACAAACAAGTAAGTGAAATCAAAGAAAAACTGGCAAATGATAAGGAAAACGTATAAAGACGCCTTTATAGTGAAAAGGGGAAAACTAACTCAAGCGGGTTATAAAATGATTAAACATTTCCGTCCTTTTCTCCAACAATTGCTTTCGGCATGATTTGCCTTTCCAAAGTATCCACAAACCACGTGAGAAGCCATCTTTTGGCTTTCTTGAAAACTTTTCCCAGGTCCGATTTGGCTTTCTTTAGTAGACCTTTCATCTACCGCCCCTAATATCCATGGTGGGCGGAGTAACGGGTTCACTTTCTGCACTTTAGGAGGTGTTATTGTTTCACTTAATTCCTCCACTACACTGCCCGATGTACCCCTTTTCCGGGTCTGGGAGGCTTTTATCTGTGCCTTTGCAGTCTCGATTCTTTGAGCTTTCTCAAGGGCCTCCGTAAACTTATTCACTTGTACCGCCGCTAATGCTTCTTGAATTTCCAAATTTAATCCCTGTATAAACCGTCTTACTCTTCGCCGCTCTGTGGCCACCAATTCAGAAGTAAACTTGGATAGTCTTGTATATTTCGTTTCATATTCGGCCACACTTAGCGTTCCCTGGCGTAACCCAATAAATTCCTCCTCTCTCCTCTCTTGGACTAAAGGAGGGAGGTACTTCTCGTTAAATTCCCTTATGAAATTCGCCCATGTCCATACGGTCTGTTCTCTTTCCCACTTTGCTCTAATCACGTTCCACCATGCTCGGGCCGGTCCCTTAAATTGGAACACTGCAAAGTTCACTTACCTTTCCTCAGTGTAGTTTAGAGCTGTGAAGATGTTAACCATGGTTTCTACCCATTGTTCAGCTACGTCCAGATCGGGCCCTCCAAGGAATTTTGGAGGAGCAAACTTCTGGAACCTTTCAAGAGCCTTGTCTTCTTCGATTTCAGGGTTCTGCGGTTGATTCACTGCCATTTGGCCTTGTTGATCCACCAGTCGTGCCAAAATATTCGTCATTTGTTGCATCCCCGTCGCCATTTGGTCTCCGGCTTCGACCCTTGGTCCTTGCTCTTGTTCAACTCTGATTTCCCTTTCTTCTCTTGGCTCCTGGGCTCGCTTAGTCCCACGGCCACGACCTCATCCTTGACTACGTCTTCCCTCCATATATATTTTCCCCTCTCTTTTCTCTTTTTGTTTTTAAAAAAAATAATTTAATGAATAAACGTAATAAGGTGACTAAAGTAACTAAAATTTAGGGCGCCAAATACCCAAATAAACATATACACACATAACACACCACATAAACATATCAAGGAAATAAATAATCAAATATACAAATACGTCTCAAGTCAGGCAGATATTCATATATATAAATACACAATTGACAGTGTGAGAACCCGTAATTTTTCTCAGTTTCTTGGTTTTATTCGGGTTACTGGCATGTTTTCTGCATTTTCTTTATTCAAAAAGTTTCTAGATAATTTTTATGAGTAAATATAGTTTTTAGGTGAGTTTTCTAGTATTAGTTAGGTTTTAAGAAATTAAGAGCGTATACCGGACGTGGGACCCACTAAGGCGAAAAGTTCGGAAAAATTCGGCCAACTAGGTTAAGTTTCGGATACTGGGTTTAAATTATCGGGTGCTAAGAGATAATTAGAAGTTACTAAGTGAATTGATGTGAGAGGGAACAAAGAGATATGGATGCATTAACTAGGGTGACAAGTGTCACCGTATGATTAGTTTTCACTTTTTGAACACTATTCACCCTTTTACCATTTGGTTAAAATAACTCAAAAATTGACAAAAAATCACTCAAAAATTATCTCCTTGAAGCCGGCCCTCTCCAAGAAAGAAAGAAAGAAAACTCTCCAAGTTCTTGCTTCCATTTAGCTCAAATCCATCAAAACAACCACTTAAACTTGCTTTTGTTCCATAAAACCTCTTCACTTAGTGTTGGTGAGGTGATTGGTGAAGTTGTTTGGAAAGCTAAGGTGACTAGTTGCTCTCTCTCTTGTGTTGCTAAGGTGAGTTGTGAAGGAACCCCTCTCCTCCATCTAATGATGTTTAATTCATGATTGGTGGTAGTTTAAGATGTAATTTTATGGATTATATCTTGATATTGGTGAAGTTTTATAATTATTGGTGATTTTTCTGTTTTCATATGATTATTATTATGTGGTCATGTATGATGATTGGAAATGATATTTAAGGAAGCTAGAAGGTGGAAAAAGTGGTTAATTGCAGGAAATTTCTGTTTTGGAAGGAAAATTGGAAAACTAGGGTTTCATGTCCTACATTCTGCCCGGCACAGTACCTCATAGTTAGAGGCCGAATTGGCCTTGGGTTAAAACATGAAAGTTGTATGGAATGATATTTTAGAGATGCCTACAAAATTTAAGGTCAATCGGAGTAACGTAGCTTGTGAAAACACTGAATTACCCCTGCTGCCCTGTTTTTACCCGAACTTGAGAATTGCTTCTGTAATTGGTTATTTTGGTTGGGAATAATTCGGAATTGGTTGTTGAGGTCTTCTGATGAATTGTAGCCGTATATCTTAGCTTTCGGATGGATTTGGAATTACTTGATTTGGACTTAGGTAGCCTGACTTATGATGTTTGAACCAGAATGTGGTTTGTGAACCTGTGTTTTGCAGTTCTGGGTTAGTATCTTGCATTTTTGACCTGGTTACACCCGGAACTGGACAGAGTAGCCTTCTTCAACATTGTATTCCTATCTCTTAGCTTCGAAACAGTGTATCTTGTACCTCCATCCGATAATCGTAGTGTCAATGGTGCCAAAACCGCAAAATGATGTCAAAAACTGTTTTTTTTGGGTTAGAGCTTATTCCATTTCCGGATTTTCCTGGTTTACTCTAGTGCTTATGTATTCTTAAGGAGCCAATTTTGGTGGTATTGGGACTTGGTTTATGACATGTAATTAAGTCTTATTGTGCTTATTTGAATATGTTAGGACGTGACGGTGGTGCAAGACGCTCTTAGGCGGAAGTGCATGAAATATCATTTGCTTGATTGGTGAGTGTACCATTCACTTGTTTACAATGTGGCTTTGGTATATGTGAATTTGATGCCTTGAAGGCTTGTTTGCTGCGTTGAACTTAATTAAGTGAGGGTGTACTTGATCGCCCTCACCCATTTGGTATCTCATATGACTGTCTACTGTTTTACTGCAATGATTGAATGATACATGAAATACTGAATTGGTTCATGAATTTGGTGTCGCTTGGACGAGTATCCAACGACCATTACTGATACGACTGAGCTCAACCCCATTGGTAGTTGATTGCATCGAGCCGGCGAGGGCTTGGTCGTGAAAATTGACGAGCCATGGGGACTGTTATATGGAATCTTGTAGTAGTGAGACTCTTGATTCCGGTATACTCGAGTATTACCAAATTTCTACTGTTTGGAGTTCGGGCCCGGTAGTGGTATGTTGGGTGGAAGGAATGGAAGTAAAGTGGAGCCTATGGTTGGTTACTCTTAAACATTGACGGAGGGTTAATGAGATCCGATCTTGAATGCAAACGAGGAAAAGGGCTCTTGAGAGCCGCCCGTATCCTTTTATCACCACTATTGATGTGTGCCTTTGCTTACTTTTGATGAATTGAAATGAAAAGCTTGATGCTTATGTGAACTTTGCTGCTTGAGTGGTATTATCTCACTGGGCGTAAGCTCACTCTATTCCCTTTTGTTTTCCTTACAGGAAAATAAATACTTTTGGACTGGATTTGATAGTTGGTTGCCGAATTGAGCTAGATGGACATATCTTTTGTATAGCTCCTTGATTGAAACCCTAAATGTACTTTTGGGTCCGTTTCTCTTTTGATTTGGCAAACCGTACATGTATCCACTTTTGAATAACTTTTGTATGCCACTTGGGATTGTATATGCTTAATTTCAACATGTAAATATTTGTTTGATGTTTGGTTGGGTTTGATGTGTCAGTTACTATTCATGGCCGACTCCGGTTTCATTTTTTTATTTTTGTGATTTTGACTTGTTTACGTGCGTTTGTAAGTTCCGGAACGTATTAGATTTCTCTGAACTGAACCGTTAGTCCTGGCGAGAGTTGGGCAGGCAGTCCGCTAACCCCTTTGGTTCGCCTTAGGGGAAGGTGGGGCTGTCACAGGTGGTATCAGAGCCTAGGTTTGAATTGGCCTGGGTGTATTAGAAATGCTTGATTTGAGGATTATTTTGGTTACGTCCTTTAAGTTTATTATACTAATTTCTTCTTTTGGTGTAGGATGGACGGTCATGGTGAGCCTAGTAGTCCCCCTGCTGGAGAGCTACCCCGTGGGGTGCTTCCGGTGATTCCGTACCAGATCTGGCCCAGAGGGGCAGTTGTGCGTTGGAGCCCGGCTAACCGCCTCCGACGTTGCAAGTGTCGACACAAGTACGCTTACCCTAACGCTCTGGTGTTGGCCGTGGCCGAGGAGCGTAAGGAGTTGGCCGAAGATAAGGCTAGGCTTGAGGCCGAGGTGAACCAGTTTAGGGCGGCCAATGAGAAACAGGCCGAGTGCATTAAGGGGTTGGAGTATGACGTGCTTGAGGTAGAGGATAGGGTTGATGACCTCTGCACTCAACTTAGGGAAGTTCGTGAGCGCGAGTCTAAGCGAGCTCGAAAGGTTAAGGTTCGAGCCGCATCGATCCTGAACCTCTGCGCCGACGTGGTCGAGGGCGTGAGTGACGAGGACTCATGTGCGGGGCCCGAGGCTGGGGTTGGATCCACCCCGTCGGGTGGGTCTACTAGCCCATCGACGGACTAGGTCTCGACTCCTAGGTTTTTGGGATAGTTTTGTTTCTTGTATATAGGGATAGGGAAAGAGCCTAAGCTAGCCGTTTGGTATGTTTGGCTTAGTTACATGTATATTTCTTTTGATAGGGCCTTTCCCTCGTGGATTGTTCATGTTTGTACTTGACTTGACTGGTTGTTGATATGTGTGTTGTTGCCTTGTTTGGAATGTATATATATGTTATTGGAAAAGTTTTTGGGTTTTACTTACATGCATTGATATTATATTGGTTTAGTACATTTGCCTAGACCAAGTAGACTTCATGGAAGGTACACGGAGTGGACGGGGACGTGGGCGCGGAAATAGACAACCCACACCGAACAGGGGTACTGGGGAACCCTCATCTGGACCTAATCCTGACCCCAACGTGCAAATCGCTGCCGCTATGCAGCAAATGACCAATTTGCTGGCACAAGTGGTACAGCAACAGGGCCAAAACCCAAACCCTAATCCTGGAAACCCTGGCAACCACATCGAGAGCGAAAACAGAGCTCTCGAACGATTTCAAAAGTTTGTTCCACCCAAGTTCCTTGGGGGTCCCGATCCGGATGTCGCCGAAAGGTGGCTCGAGAAGATGGTCGATATTTTTGCGGCCTTGCACTACACCGAAGAACGGCAGGTGACTTTTGCCGTTTTCCAGTTGGAAGGGGCGGCCCGTTCCTGGTGGAACGTAATACGACAAAAATGGGAACGGGAACAAACGTCCAGGACTTGGGTGAATTTCATAAGGGAATTCAACGCGAAATTTTTCCCTCCTCTAGTTCAGGAGAGGAAGAAAGATGAGTTCATCCGACTCCGCCAAGGGACTCAATCTGTGGCGGAATATGAGAGTCAATTTACCCACCTGTCCAAATTTGCGCCTGAGCTGATCATGACCGAGCAACTGCGGATCAGGCGCTTTTTCCAGGGCTTGAATGTCGAAATCCAGAAAGACCTCGCAGTGGCTCAAATCAATGCTTTTAGCGAGGTCGTGGAAAAGGCCCAACGAGTAGAGAGTGCTAGATTGCAAGTCCGGAACTTCCAGGCAAAGAAACGGGGTTTTCCTGGGAGTAGTTCAGGACAGGGTGAGAAGAGTACCCCCTCCAAGTTTGGACGAGGAATGGGAGGTGGACGACAGTCGGGTACAGGCAGAGGGACTCCGTCTAGGGGTGGCTAAGCTGGGCGAGGCCAAAGAGGAAATTTTTAGGGAGGCTCAGCTTCAGCACCTCGCGGTCCCTGTGGGCATTGTGGGAAGCCAAACCACACGGAAGATAACTGCTGGAGGAAGGAGGGCAAATGTCTGCGATGTGGAAGCGCAGACCACCAGTTGGCTATTTGCCCAGTCCTAAAACAAGACGGAAAGGGGAGTCAACCACCGTCGAGGACCAATGCTGGACCAGCTAAGGGAGATGGGTCCAAACCTAAGGTGCCAGCTAGAGTGTATTCGTTAGAGCCCCAACAGGTCCCAGATTCCTCAGAGGTCGTAGAAGGTACGATCCCTATTTTCCACCATTTTTCCAAAGTTTTAATTGATCCTGGTGCCACTCATTCCTTTGTTAACCCTGATTTCATGTGTGGCATCGATATAAAACCTGCTAGTTTACCATACGACCTAGAAGTTAGTACACCTACGGGGAATCAACGTTTGGTTACTAGTATGGTTTATAGGGATTGTGAAGTGTGGGTAGGAGAAAAGAGATTGTTAGGGGACTTGATAAGCTTGGTCATTAAGGGGTATGATGTGATTTTGGGTATGGACTGGCTAGCCAAGTATAATGCCCAACTGGATTGTAAAACGAAAGTGGTAGAATTCCGCATTCCGGGTGAGGCAACCTTAAGGTTGGATATAAGGGGTAGGTTAGCCTCATCTGCTTTGATTTCGGGCATTCGGGTTAGGAAACTGCTAAGTAGAGGGGCGCAAGGATTTTTAGCCTTTCTGATTAACACCCCCTCGGAGAAGTTAAAAGTGGAGGACGTGGCCATAGTAAAGGAATTTTCGGATGTATTTCCTGATGAGTTAGTAGCCCTACCTCCGGAAAGAGAGATAGAATTCAAGATAGACCTGCTACCTGGAACTTCACCCATCTCAAAAACACCATACCGAATGGCCCCTGCAGAGTTCAAGGAGCTAAAGTTGCAATTACAGGACCTTCTGGAGCGGGGATTCATTCAAGAGAGTGGGTCTCCTTGGGGAGCTCCTGTACTGTTTGTGAAGAAAAAGGACGGTGGTTTGAGGATGTGTATCGATTATCGGGGCCTGAATAATATTACGGTTAAGAATAAGTATCCACTGCCCCACATAGATGAGTTGTTTGACCAGTTGCAGGGAGCGGTGGTCTTCTCGAAACTGGATCTCCGCCAAGGGTATTACCAGTTATTAATCAGGAAGGAAGATATTCCGAAAACCGCCTTCAACTCGAGATATGGGCATTACGAGTTCGCAGTTATGCCCTTTGGATTAACCAATGCTCCTGCCGCCTTCATGGATTTAATGCATAGGGTTTTTAAGCCCTACCTGGATCGATTTGTCGTAGTCTTCATCGACGACATTCTGGTCTATTCCAAGACACGTGAAGAGCATGAGCAGCACTTGAGGGTTGTCTTACAAACCCTAAGAGACCATCAACTGTACGCTAAGTTCAGCAAGTGTGAATTTTGGCTGGAGAAAATTTCTTTTCTAGGGACACGTAATTTCTCGAGAGGGTATTTCAGTTGACCCGGCGAAAGTAGAGGCTGTGACTAATTGGAAGAGGCCAGAAAATCCCACCGAGGTCCGCAGCTTTCTAGGGCTGGCTGGGTATTACCGACGTTTCATTAAAGACTTCTCCAAACTAGCAGGACCTTTAACTGACCTGACGAAGAAACATGGTCGGTTCGTATGGAATGCCCGATGTGAGACGAGTTTTCAAGAACTAAAGAAAAGGTTGACCATGGCTCCAGTGCTCGTCTTGCCAAACGGAGTGGACGGATTTGCTGTGTATACTGACGCGTCACGAGAAGGCCTGGGTTGCGTGTTAATGCAGAACCGTAATGTGATCTCCTTTGCCTCTAGGAAGTTGAAACTTCACGAGCAGAATTACCCAACGCATGATCTGGAGCTAGCTGCCGTAGTTTTCGCTCTTAAAAAGTGGAGACACTACCTATATGGGGTAACCTTCGAGGTTTACTCCGATCACAAAAGCCTTAGGTACCTCTTCTCACAGAAGGAATTAAACATGAGGCAGCGACGGTGGATGGAATTTTTGGAGGATTACGACTGTACCATCAACTACCATCCAGGAAAGGCGAACGTAGTGGCCGATGCTTTGAGTCGCAAGGCGCAAGTAGCAGGGTTAATGATTAAAGAGTGAAATTTGCTCGAGTCAGTTTGCGAGTGGAAACCCTACCTTGGGAGTCATAAAGTTATTTTTGGTAACATTAAGGTAACCTCTACCCTCTTGGAGCGGATTAAAGAAGCGCAAAAAGAGGATGCTATGGTACAGAAGTGGGGAGAGAAAGTGGAAAAAGGGGAAACGACTGATTTCAATTTCAGTCCTGAGGGTATTTTAAAATACCGAAACCGAATAGTGGTGCCGAAGGATGAAGCGTTGAAAACGGAGATTCTAGAGGAAGCCCATCGATCCAAGTATACAATCCATCCGGGTAGTAGTAAGATGTATCAGGACCTGAAAGGAACCTATTGGTGGGATAATATGAAGAAGGAAATCGCTCTGTACGTGCAAAAATGTCTCGTTTGCCAACAGGTTAAAGCAGAGCATAAAAAACCATCAGGCTTGTTACAACCCCTTGGGATACCCGAATAGAAGTGGGAGAACATCACAATGGACTTTGTTTCGGGTTTACCATGAACGCAACGAGGACACGATGCCGTTTGGGTAATCGTCGACCGGTTAACCAAATCGACTCACTTCCTGCCGGTAAACATGAAGTATTCCATGGACAAGTTGGCCCAACTGTACATGGACGAGATCGTAAGGCTACACGGCGTTCCAGTCAGTATCGTCTCCGATCGAGATCCACGTTTCGTATCTAGGTTTTGGCAGAAATTCCAGGAAACGCTAGGGACGAAACTCAACTTGAGCACGACCTATCACCCTCAGACGGATGGACAATCGGAGCGAACCATCCAAACTCTCGAGGACATGCTACGAACTTGCATTCTGGATTTTGGAGGCAACTGGGGTCAACACATGACCTTAGTAGAGTTTGCGTACAACAAAAGCTACCATTCGTCGATTCAAATGGCTCAATACGAGGCACTATATGGACGGAAATGTCGATCACCAATCTACTGGGACGAAGTTCGTGAGAGAAAGGCCTTAGATCCAACCACTATTCCATGGATGGAAGAGGCTCGAGAAAAGGTCAAGTTGATACGGCAACGACTCCAAACAGCTCAAAGCCGACAAAAGAGCTACGCAGATAATCGAAGAAAAGACTTGGAATTCGAAGTTGGAGACCATGTGTTTCTCAAGATCACACCCTTACGGAGTGTCACAGCAGGCAAAGGAAAGAAGCTGCAACCGAGGTTCGTCGGACCTTACAAGATCCTGCAGAGGATAGGTGCGGTAGCATATAGGCTAGAGCTGCCGTCAAGTCTCTCGAGAATTCACGACGTTTTCCACGTCTCGATGCTCAAGAATTACTATCCCGACCCATCCCATATCTTACAACCAGAGGAGATCGACGTAGACGAATCGCTTGCTTACGAAGAGAAACCTGTCCAAGTGCTTGACCGGAAAGTCAAAGAACTAAGAAACAAGCAGATTCCGTTGGTTAAGATACTGTGGAGAAACCATGGGGTAGAGAAAGCTACCTGGGAAGTGGAAGAAGAAATGCGAAAGAAATACCCTGAACTTTTCGTCAGTTAAGGTGAGAAATTTCGAGGGCGAAATTCTTTTAAGGGGGAGAGAGTGCGAGAATGTGACGACCCCACTTCTCCCAAGGGCGAACCCAAGGGTATCGGCGGGCCGCCTGCCTAGCTCGCGCCAGGACTCAAAACTTAAAACAACGAAAGCTAGCAAAATCCAAAAGAGTACTATACATATATATGCAATCCCGAAAGAGTTATAAGTACATTCCCCAAAAGTACCTGCTCAAACTATTACATCCTTATAATGACAACCAAAACCAAAAGGTAGACCCTAAGAAGGGTCCTTATACAAACCACCACAATAAAAACAAACATCCTAATTGTCCGCTATTACAAGCAAGTCTAACTATACTATACTAGTGTAAGTGCCCAAACGTACCCGCGTCGGCCCCTGCTAAGGAAAACAAAAGGAATAGGGTAAGCTAAAAGCTTAGTAAGTAAACAGGGGCAAAAGCGTAAATTTCACGTAACATCAATTACACAGTAAGAGTAAAGCAAAAGCAGAAAAGTAACATCACATAATAAGGATACGGGTGGCTCCAAAGCCAAGTCATTTGCCATGCGTGATCTCCTGTCGACACTCCGTCGACCATAAATAAGGTCCGTAGAACTTCACTTGTACACCCACCGACACCTTATCACCCTCACTGGCCAGTCACCTCACAAACTTGCCCAGGCGAACGAAATCACAAACTTGAGCTTGAGTCGCAAGCTCGGGTCACAAACTTGGTGACCTCAATCCAAGTTGGACTGACTTCGACCAAGCCCTAACCGGCTCGAATAGTCCATCTAGGTATTGAGTTCAACCGCAAACTCACAAAATTCACAAAAGTATTCAAAAGTCACCCCGAGCCACAAGCTCAAGGGTTTTTGTTCCAAAATTTCTCACATACATATGTCATGTACAAATTGGTGCGTAAATTAGGGTCTTGATCGAGTGCGATAAAGTACACCCTCGCCTAGGTACCCTTTTTACACATAACGAAACACATAAACAACTAACACATAAGAGCGGCCTGAATACTTACTCAAAATACCAAAAGTAGTATAAAGGCGGAATTCACTTTGTGTGTTGGCTAGTAGTGGGCCCCACCGGCACCGCCTAGCTCACCACTGTCTGAAATCGAAGATTATGTCACAATATATCACAAACGGCAACTAACGTACTTGAAATAAGCCAAACGGCAAAATTGGCACGCGCAAGTGCGGAAACGGCAAAACGGCCGCACACGTCCGCGCAGAACGGCAAACGGAAATGGCCAAGTCGGCCATCTCAAACCGTTTTGGTCAAAATTTAGGCTAGGAATATCGGATCAAGGTACATGAGGTACCGTTACGAAGCTAAGAGGAAGGGCTACAATGTTCATGAAGACATCGCAACCCAGATCTCAATGGGTATAGGTGAAAATTGCGTGAAACAGTTCCAGCTGTTTCATTGCGAGTTACCAAACAGGCCCTGTTTGCAAGGCCGTAACTCACGGCTCAGAAATCGAAATTAAGAAATTCCAAAGGCATTAGAAAGCTGAGACATAAGGCTAAAACTTTCATGTTTTGGCCAAGACCTGAATCTATTCAGAACAAAACAAAATTCGAGTGCCAAAGTACCCGTCAGAACTGTCCAAATACAAGGCAGTTCTGACGAGCGATATTGTTTTGATCATAACCGGAGCTACGGAACTCGGTTTTCGACGTACTTTATACCGTTTCGAAGCTGAGATCAAGATCTAAACTTCTTATGAAGGAGTCGGCACCCAGATCGAACTCTATAAAAATCGAAAAGTCATGGGCAGAAACAAAATCAGAAAACGCGTAGGACCAGAGGGTCAAAACAGGCTTGAGTATTTCGTCGATAACTCAGGCTACGCTAATCTGATTGACCTGAAATTTTGCAGGAATACTCAGGACTCAAGGGGCTACGACTTTCATGTTTTACGAAACTTCTGAATCAGCACGGAACATTAAGAAAAATGGAGATCAAGTTCAGGTTCTGGGTTGCCCTGTTTACCCATTTTGCCGGTTTCAAATGTCGCAAACATATGGTTCGTTTTCATGGTTCTTATGCAGGTTTTTCAACCACTTTTGTACCAAATAAACACACATATACTAACATCTAAATGGCCTACAAATGGTCCGAAATTCCCCTCCCAAGTCAATACCAAATTTAACAATCATCAACCACAATCCCTAACCAAATTTCATTTGCACCAATGAACTTAATCCAACCTCTCACTAACCAAACTCTATCTCACTAACCATAAGCTAAGCTAAATTAGCCTAATGGAGTTTAGGGTTTCTTAACCCAAATCAGCTTTTTGCAAGTAACCAACCAAATCAAGTGAGGCAATTCATCAAACATAACCACTACAAGTCCATTTCTCAACTAAACAAGTAAGGAAAGCATTACATTAAAAAGCCCTAATTCTCTTTCTCTTGACCGAAATGTCCAGCAGCATAAATCACCAAAAATTAACCAGAGTACTCCATAAAAACAAGTGATAGGCATAAGAGGTACCACAATCAAGCACAACTAAGGTCCTATGCCAAAATAACCACTAGTTCATCAAACAATAATCAACTTAAGTCTTCAACTAGACTTTCTTACCTTTGATTCAAGCTTGGTAGATGATCACCCACAACAATCAAGTGCTCAAGTTGTTTCTCCAAGATCCAAACTCAAGATTGAAGAGCAAAAATGATGCACCAAAGCAAGCTTTCCTTTTCTTTTTTTCTTTCTCTTCTCACGGCTCTCACTCTCTCTTATTCTCTTAGTTTTTGTTTTGTTTTATTTCTCTTGTCTCTCTTATAGTTGTAAGACAACATATTAGTCAAAGCTTTGGAAGATATTTCTTATGGCTAGCCAATCACATAAATGCTTTATTTGTTGTTTTCACCCTTGCACTTCAACTTTCTCTTTCATATACATTTTCCCTCAAACATTTGATAACCTTTCAATTTACTCCATAAGTCATAACTTAATCTAATCTAAAACATATAATCACGCTTAATTATTTCACTAATCACTTTCTCATCTTAATCACTTACACTTAAGCATGCTCTATCCCACATAAAAGTACTTAAACAATAACCTTCTTGTCAAGGGCAAAATTAGGTTTAAACCCACTTAAAACTTCTAATAAATCATAACATTAGGGATTTTGCTCACTTAGGGTTTCTAACCTTCTTAAACTTAATTAATCTATACCAAATGGATTAAATCCTATTCTTACCCACACTAAGACACACATTAACCTTACTAACTTTAATCACCACTCGAACTTGTAACCAATACATAACTAGGGTTTAAATCCACTTAGGACGGACTGGGGCCTCACAGAGAACCTGTAATTTTTCCCAGTTTCTAGGTTTTATTCGGGTTACTGGCATGTTTTCTGTGTGAGGACCCGTAATTTTCTTAATTTCTAGGTTTTATTTTCTTTTAATTGCAAGCTTTTCCACCTTTTATTTATTCAAAAAAAATTGTGAAAATAAATTTTATGAGTAAAGATGGTTTTGAAATCATTTTTTTCCGAGTATAAGTTAGCTTATGAGATTTTAGAAGTGGATACCAGGCGTGGGACTCGCTAGTGCGGTAAGTTTGATAAAATTCGGCCAATTAGGTTAAGTTGTGTATACCGGGTTTCATTTATCAAATGTGAAGAGATAATTAGATGTTACCTATATGGATTAGTATTGGAGAGACAAAAAAGATAAGTTTTGAACCAAAAGGTGACAAGTGTCACCATCCAATTCACTCTTGGACTTTGACCATTATTTCTCACCTTTACTAAATACTAAAATTGACCCAGAATATCATCTTCATTTGCTCATCTTGGCCGGCCATGGAGGAGAGAAAAGAGAGAGAGAGCTTCTTCAATTTTCCTTCATTTCTAGCTTGAATCTTGCAAACCTACCGGTTAAATTCCAAATTTCTCCAGAAAAGTGAGTTGCTAAGCTAGTTTAAGGTGTTGAGTGGAGCCATTTGTGAAGAACAAGCTCTAGTTGTCTTGTTTCTTGGAGTTGCAAAGGTGAGGTGTTAAATATCTTCCCTCTCATGTTAATAATGATCAATTAAGGATTTTTAGCGGTAGAGCATGTCATTTTATGGATTATATCTTCATTTTGGTTGAATTTGGTGAAGTTTTATAATTATTGGTGATTTTTCAGTTTTCATATGATTATTATTATGGGGTCATGTATGATGATTGGAAATGATATTCAAGGAAGCTAGAAGGTGGAAAAAGTGGTTAATTGCAGGAAATTTCTGTTTTGGAAGAAATTTGGAAAGTTAGGGTTTCATGTTCTTACATTCTGCCTGGCACTGTAGCTCATAGTTAGAGACCAAATTGGCCTTGGGTTAAAACATGAAAGTTGTAGGGAATGATATTTTAGAGATGCCTACAAAATTTAAGGTCAATCAGAGCAATGTAACTTGTGAAAAGACTGAAATACCACTGCTGCCCTGGTTCTACCCGAATTTGATAATTGCGTCTGTAATTGGTTAATTTAGTTGGGAATGCTTCTGATTTGGTTGTTGGTACCTTCTTATGAATTGTAGCCTTGTATATTAGCTTTCGGATGGCTTTGGAATCACTTGATTTGGACTTAGGTAGCCTGACTTATGATGTTTGAACCAGAATGCAGTTTGTGAACCTGTTTTTGCGGTTCTGGTTTAGTATCTTGCATTTTTGACCTAGTTACACTCGAAACTGGGCAGAGTAGCCTTCTTCAACATTGTAACCCTATCTCTTAGCTTCGAAACGGTGTATCTTGTACCTCCATCCGATAATCGTAGTGCCAATGGTACCAAAACCGTAAAATAATGTCAAAAACTGTTTTTAGGGTTTAAAGTTTAATTCCATTTCCGGATTTCCCTGGTTTACCCTAGTGCTTATACATTCTTATGGAACCCTATTTTGGTAGTATGTGGAATTGGTTTATGACTTGTAATCGAGTCTTATTGTGCTTATTTGAATATTTTAGGGCTTCACTTTCATTTCCGGTCATTTTCCGAGCTAAATTTGTACTTGAATGACTTTGGGCCTATTGAATGGCTGTTGTGATGAATTTATATTTCGTATGACTTTGGGACTGGATGAGGAAAATAATGAAGCCATGATGGCTGGAAAAGTAAGCAAATTTGGGGGAAATGCTGTCCAATTTTCTAGGCCGCTTAGTCTCTTTAGGTTTGAGTTGCCTTTTGAAAGTCATATTTTATTCTTTTGTGCTAGTACTTACGATGGAAAAGCGTACGACGTGTAGTCGAGTCTCACTTGTGCATTCCATTTACTCGATTTTGGATGTGAAACCTTCAACTGGTTTACTTTGATTCTTTTAGGGTTTCTTGGCGATTAAAGCCAATCTGAAGTGAAAACTTTTGAAGTATCTGTACTTGAACCGGTGAGTGTACCACTCCCCTCACTTGTTGTTTCACTCGATTTCTGTACATGCAATCTGTGATATGAACGACTGAATTATCTATTTATTTTGTGGAGACGAGGGTGTACTTTATGACACTCGTTCTCTTATCTGTTCATATGCCAATTTTTGGTGTAAATCTGAATCTGTTATCTGTATCTGTATCTGCATCTGTATCTGTTCTGACGTCGTTTGGAAGCTCGTATCCAACGACCTTTCTGTGACCTCTGAGCTCAACACCTGTGGCTAGTTATTCGATTCGGGCCGGCGGGCCTGGTCGATTAGATAACGAACCACGGTAGTCTGTTTTGGGATCTTTGGGTATTGAGACCCTTGATTCTGGTATACTCGAGTATTACCATTTCTGAACTGATTGGAGTTCGGGCCCGGTAGGGGTATATGAGGTGGAAGGAATCGGAAAAAGTGGAGTCTACGGTATTGGTTACTCCTTTAGCGTTGACGGAGTGTCAACTATTATTTCGATCAAGCTTCGGTGATGCAAATGGGAATTTGGCTCCTGAGAGCCAGCTGTATCCTTCCTATTTGAATCATTGGTTCCTTTACTTTACATCTGGCATGTGTACCTGATTTGTTAAATGTGAAATGCCATGATTTTACTACTATATGTCTGGTACCTCATTGAGCGCCAGCTCACCCATTTCTGTTCCTTTTGTTTTCCTTACAGGAAAATAAATCCTTTTGGACTGGATTTGATAGTTAGTTGCCAAATTGAGCTAGATGGACATATCTTTTGTATAGCTCCTTGATTGAAACCTTAAATGTACTTTTGGGTCCGTTTCTCTTTTGATTTGGCAAACCGTACATGTATCAACTTTTGAATACTTTTGTATGCCACTTTGGATTGTATATGCTTAATTTTCAAGATGTATATATTTGATTGATGCTTGGTTGGATTTTGACGTGTCGGTTACTATTCATGGCCGACTCCGTTTTCATTTTTTTTATTTTGTGATTTTGACTTATTTACGCGCGTTCGTATGTTTCGGAACGTATTAGATCGCTCTAAACCGAACCATAAGTCCTGACGAGAGCTGGGCAGGCGGTCCGCTGAACCCTTTGGTTCGCCTTAGGGTGAGGTGGGGCTGTCACAGGTGGTATCAGAGCCACTTCGTGTGGTCTCTGCGCGGAGTGAGCTTGGGCCAAGTGGTGTTGTGGTCCTGCTTTCGTGCATGCGTGCGTCTAAAGGTATAAGTGCTCTTTTGAGCATAAGCTATGAATTGTGCATGTTATAAGTGTAAAGATCTTTATCATGGGACTTGAGGAAGCCAGGTACGTATGTCGGGTAGGAATCTTTAATATGGATGATTTACGCTTGGGACCGGCCGGCTCGAGTTGTGAATTATCTTATTTGGGATTCTTGTGCCCGGCTACTAAATCAATGAGAGCCTAGGTTAGAAAGGATTGGGCGAACTAGAAAGGCGATTCTATGGAACTTCGTGTGGTTTGTTCGGGTGTGGTTAAGCGTGATCAACCTTGATTAAGATATAGATGGTGTTGTTGTCGTAGATTATGGACGGAGCCCTAGAGGGAGGAAAAGCTCTTCGTGAGTTCTTTTTGTACTCGTGACCTAGTCTGTCTATAGTACTTTCGGATGATCCCGCTATTTTCATGGATCTCTCATATTTGTATCTAATTGACTGCTACTGTGTGACTGGTTCGGCCCAGTTGTGTGTATATATGTTTTTGATCTGTGTCTACCTCTTGTTATTTGCTTATGCTTATAATTATCTTTAATATTATCTTTGCACCTCGACCCTAGATTGACTTAGATTAATGGAGGGCACACGTAGTGGCCGGGGACATGGGCGCGGGCGTAGGCAAAGCACACCGGACAGGGGTGCTGGGAAAACCTCATCTGGACCTAATCCTGAACCGAGGGTTGATCCCAACGTGCAAATAGCTGGCGCTATGCAGCAAATGACCAACTTGCTAGTAAACCGATTAAAGTTATCTTTGAGTGTTGTTTTAGTGAGGTGTTGGTGAATTTTTTAAGGGGAAAGCTAGGGTTGCTCTTGGTAGATGCTAAGCAAGGTAAGGATGATGATTTTCCCAATTCTTACTCTTAATCTTGTTTAAATTAGCTTAGCATCTCAAATTTGTGGTGAATAATGGTTGTTATAATGTCTTGGGTGTTGTTTTTCCTTGTGGATACATGAATTAGGGTTTGATTAATTGCTGCCAAACTTGATGTATGATTAATATATGTTGTATCCAAGATTATATAGGGGGTTTTGGTAGCAAGTGAAGCAAGAAATCAAGAAAGGTTGCATTGAATCCCAAAATTCCAGATTTCTTGAAAATTTCAGCTCTATTCTGTCTGGTTTTATTACACCATATTAGAGGCCGAATTAGGCTTGGTATAAAACATAAAAGTTGTATAGAATGGTATTTTATAGGCGCCTACAAAATTTCAGCTCAATCGGAGCAACGTAACTTGTGAAAAGATCAAAATACCCTCACTATTTTAGGATGTTTCCAGTGTTCCACGTAGACAGTTCAATCTATTTGGCTGTGTTTATTCACCATAATCCGTACTAATTTAGCCATTTTCCAAAACATGAAAGTTTTAGTACTCTGTCTTAGCTTTTCAACGCCACCAAGAACACCTTAAACGGACCTTGGTAGACTGAGATATGGCCATTTGAATACAGTACGGTTAAATAGCCGATTAGTTGGAATTAGGTTATGTGAATTGGGAATTTGATTAGGTTACACTGGAAATTGGACTAAGTGATCTTCATGAACATTGGAACCCTGTGTCTTAGCTTCGAAAGGGTATAAGTTTTACCTCAATCCGATAAGCGTAGCCTCGGATGTACCCATTCCGCAAGAACCTGTCAAAACTATATTTTGTAAACTTCATTTCCGTACTAGATATTGGCGTAATTTTTGTTCTTGTATTGTTCTGAGCCTATGGAATGGCTATTGAAATGAAATTGTGTTATGGATAACCTTGGGTTTGATTGAGTAAAAGGATGAAACCATAAATGGCTGGAAAATAGGAAAATACAAAGGGCATGCTGCCCAAATTTTCGCTCGAGGACTAAGTTTCTATTTGAACTGGTATACTTACGTTTGGTCTATGAAACCCAAGTTATTTTTGTCCACGGGTCCAAATGTCCTCGTTTCACTTTAAAGTCTTTTTGTACGTTCTACTCAATAATTATCGAGTTTCTTTGATTGCACCTAATTGTTGTGCTAGATGATCTGTAATATTCTTTCTCATTTAATTTAGGTTTTCTCGGTGACTGAGGATAATATCCGGAAGGATATTTTACCCGTTGTTTTGCGTACATAGGTGAGTATTCCTTGTTTGTTATATTTCCTTGACTTTTGGCTTGTTATTATGGATTGATAATGTGTTAAGTGCTTTCAATGATTGTTAAAACGAGTTTTCTAGGCGAGTGTGTACTTTATCGCACTCGACCTAAATAAATGTGAAATTTTCAATGATTTAACGATTGAAACATTAGTTGTGCATGATGTAAGCCTTTTGGCTGAATTGGGCCCTGCCCTTCGTTACCGATCGACTCGAGCCAGAAGCGGACTCGGTCGGGCGATATGGTGACCCTGGGTGAATTTGGTATACTCGAGTATTACCTTGTAGTCCGGCCAACGTCCGGATGGGTGGAGTCCGGCCAACGTCCGGATGGGTGCAGTCCGGTCAACGTCCGGAAGGGGATGAATGAACGAACGAAGGCACGAGGGTTTTACTTCTCAAAAAGAAAATTTTCAAATAATTGGAGGAATAAGGGAAAATGTCAGGGGAACGAACGAAAAGCTCCATGTGAGCTCGTATCATTTTAATGAATGTGTTACTATCGCTTTCCATTGTAAAAATTTCTTGAATTATTGATACTCCATGTTTAACGTATTGAATTGACTATCTGACTATGTGTTCGGAACCTCACTGAGCTTTTAGCTCACCCCTTTAGTTTTGTTTTCCTTAACAGGAGACGGCGAGCAGGATGAGAGCATAGACTAGCCTAGTCTAGTTCTTTTGTTATTCTTTGTAATGGTTCTCGCCCTAGTACTTGGCACGGGCTGGATGTATGAAGGATTGAGAACCTTTGTATATTCGATCTTTATATTCCCTTTTGGGATGGCAATGTATATAAGTTCCGCTTTAAGTTTGGATCGCTGCCCTATTTATTCTTGTGATTTATTCCGATTTTAATTGAGGACTGTAGTGAACGACTGAGTCCCGGCGAGAGCTGGGCAGGCGACCCGCCGAACCCTGGGGTACGCCCTAGGGGGAGGTGGGGCCGTCACAAAATACTTGTCTTGTAATTGTTTTAAAATTTGAAAACGCCAATCACTTCTTTTTGTCATACTTTTCCTTTGTTTATTTTTTTCTGTCCAAACTCAATTTGATATAAACACTCGACAATGTTTAGGATTAAATTTCTTCTTTGTTTTCAATTTTCAAGTAAAAGGAAATGAACATGAGTAAAAAACTAACAATTTTTTTAAACCTATGTATATATCTATTTCATTTCGCCTGAATAGGTTAGTTGTGGTTGTACACATGCTATTCGTATTGTTCAGGTGAAATCAAATAGATATATACATGCATCTAAAAAAACTATTCATACACATGATCAATGAGAAATGAAAAAATTCATTTTGTAAAATTTGAGGGATGGAAAAATTCATTTTGTGAAATGTGAGAGACAAAAAAATTTATTTTGTAAAATATGGCGGACGAAAAAATTCATTTTTTGAAATGTGAGGGACTATGGATCGGATTATGTAGGAATAAAAAAATTCATTTTGTAAAATATGAGGGATGGAAAAATTCATTTTGTGAAATTTGAGAGACAAAAAAAATTATTTTGTGAAATGTGGTGGACGAAAAAATTCATTTTGTGAAATGTGAGGGACTATGGATCGGATTATGTAAAATTTAATTTGATAATTTTCCCTTCAAAAATGGTGAATTCCAGCAAAAGATTAGTCAAAACCTAGGTAGGGACCAAATTTGACCAACATGAATTTGTAAAGGACGTAAAATTACGCTTTTAAAAGTGAGGGACAAAAAAAGTTATTTTGCAAAATGTGAGAGACATTTTGAACAATTTTCCCTTATCATGAAGTCTAAAATCACACATAAACTCTTGAATTTCTAAATATAAATATAAGATATTTTATTAATATTGAGAATTTCCTAACTCCCACTATTTTCTTAATAATTTGATTATTAGATTTATAATAGAATATTCTTTATGTGATCCCTCAACTGGAGTCATGTTGTGATAATTGCTGAAATTTTAAATTTCTTCTAAAAAAGCAATTAATCTCCATAACATAATGGTAACATGCATGATTCACCTTATTTTTCAACTCTATTATTCATGTCAAATCACTTATTTTATTTTCTGAAATCAAATACTCTTGCAACATATGACAATATAATCTATGAAAATAATCATTTTTTTTTCATGCATTTAGCTTCTTTAGGTGTTGATAACATATCCCCATGTAAGCTAAAAAATTTATATGTACTTATTTCAGTTTCTTTTAGTGTTGATAATATATCCCCATGTAAGTTGAAATATCAATCCAATCCATGACACAAATGAAATCACCGACGATAATGGATGGATACACTAAAAACATATAAAATAATATTTTCAAGATTTCACTATACAAGAGTAAAGGAAAATTCAACTGCTATTTATTATACCTAAAAGTGTTCGGTTTTTATACAAACACATTACTCAAATTGTGTGAATCAAATACTATATATTTTTTGCCAATGCATTTTATCAAGAAATTATACACAGAAGACATTCAAATTATCACAATCTTTATAACTTTATTTTCTACCTCTTAAATGTTCATATCTTTATCTCTTGTACAAATATTATAAGTACAAGAATATATACATTAATTTTTAATTCTTGTCAAAAAATAAGATAAATAAAGATCTTTAACCACTTCAACTTGATAGAAAATAATTCACAAAATTTCTTATTATGCCTACTAATAGAGCAAACTCTTTTTGCCATCCATAAATGTATGACTAGTTGACTAGTCTACTTATATAATGTAGTCTAGACATATGCCATGATTGGTAAAATTCAAAACCTTTGGATCTTTTATTTTACCAATACATTTATACATTTATGATGATATATTTCAATCCCCTATGACAAACTTTACCAGTTTTTGCGAATAACACAACGAATAACACATTTGATGCCAATGTTGTTACACAAGGCAAGTGGAGTTTTGTTCGATTTCATATGTCATTTGAAAATCTAGAAATATAAATTTGTTATTTTAAAAATACTATTAAATAATCAACATTAAAATTGTGTTCAATAGTTATTAATTTAAAATAAGCAAATTCTAGATTGCAATAAGATATGATACGAATCTCGTTGGTGAGGAGATTCGCGACCCAAGATCGCTTGTTGGATTTGATGTCGGGTGCAAGAAACGGTGGCAGCGGAAACCCTACGACCCCTCTAATCCCCGTGACTACGAACTTGTTGATACTATCTCAACCCGTAATCAAACGAATTAATGAACCTCAGGCAAGTGTAGAAGGCGCCACAATTCAAGTGCGATTCTTGAATTGATAAGCCGAACAAGAACACTAGAGTATAACTCTAAGTTGTTCAAGGGTTGCTCGAAAGCTATGGAGAAAATTCTCACACTAGGTTTTTTTGATAAAAGTGTCTCCCCTTAAATTATCAAAGCTTGGCTATCTATAGCCTTACAAAGAAGCAAACCTAATCCAAGTTGGAAACAATGCAAGTTTCCTTATTCGATTTGACAACTAAACTAATAACTCACTAATCATAGTTAGGGCTAACTAATGGACAGCTTATAATCGACCTAATGAAGGCTTTAAGCTGGCCCAACATAACCCAATAAAAGCTAATTAACCAACTTAAGTAATAGTGAGCCTAGACTCTATAAATCGGATCCAACTCAACATGAGGTCTTGGACCGAACTTATTCCTACCAAATAAAATAGAAATCTGAAAAATAAACTACTAAACTATTACTAAAAGATTCATTCTCTTGCAGCCCGAAACATGGCCCATAAGCAGCCCATATTTCGTATCATTCCCCTCCTCTTGAAAAAGATTTGTCCTCAAATCGTGGTTGGAAATGAATGGTACTAACAAGAGTTGGTAGGATGAAACCTCAAAGCTCCACATATTGGCTCTCTTAGAATGAATGATACTTGCATACGTCATGATTATTATAATTTGGTGCACATGTCTCTTGGTCAGCTTGAAAATGCTCACAATTAGCCATGGAAAACTCAAGGCTTTACTCCAACGACTCCTCGAAGATAACGCATATAGCTTCGGTTCCATGATGCAAGGTAAAATGTATGGTACATTGGCAGCAAGCTCACATCTTCTTGGATCCTCCATAATGCAACTGACAAACTGAAGAACACTTTGAACATGATCGACTTCATGAGATGGATCATCACTTGGGACACTTGTTGCAAAATGGTAAGGAGGCAAAGGACAAAATTCAAGCGCAAGGACTCCTTTTGAAACTTCATTACTCCTCCCAACAAGCAAAGCAGGCTCATGGGTGAAGTTGAATATCAATGGATAGTAAAGGGATACAACACTTAAGATGCAAACTCCATGAAAATTATGATATTCTCCAATGGATATAGGGATAGAACATGCCATGATCAACTCAATCTCTCCTTGCTTAACCTGTATAAAAGAAGAAAAGCTAAACATAACAAAGGTAAGTTTGTTAGAAAAATAAGCCGTCGCATTGTTTCCCAAAGTCAGCGCACTTTTTCCCTTGTCTTCCTTCTCAACTAGCTCAAGACAACTACCTTGTGTAGATGGGACTTCAAGGTTTTCAATCTCAAGTTCATTGCTAGCATTCGTAGATATTTCTTCAATCAATGGCGGACTAGAAGGAACATCTTTACCACCATTGGTTGACACATGAGTAAGTTGCTCAAAATATGATTTCAGCACTTGGCTAATTTCTCCCATCATAGAGTCAAATAATTCTTTAGTCCGGCTTCGGAAATCAGTCTTCGATTCACGAGTCTTTGATTCAATTCGAGAATTCATGACTCGATTGTCACAACACTCCTTAGATGATGCTCGTTTGCTTGATGAAGACCTTGGCTTAGATGCTCGACGCAAACTCCTTTGCTCCTCCTCATACTCATTACAAGTACGCTTATATCTTTCATATACGCACAAGGCACGAAAATGATCCATTTCCTCCTGAAGTGGATGAAACTCATGTTGTAAATGCTCGGAGATTGAATGCGTGGAACTAGAGTACTTGGAAGTAGTTCGCTTGGAACCCCTCCTCTTGAGAGGCTCGTTCTCTAAGAATTCTTGATGATATGAATGAGATGCAACTCCACGAGGCATGGTTAAGTGACCTGCAAAATTGGTTAGCAGAGAAGAGAAATTTCTCACAACACACAAGCTCACGTGTATGCACTCGTCACTCGTGTTTTCACTCTAATTTGTCCCTCAAGTAGTCCTCACCAAAGATTTTCTCACAGCCCCTTGCAAACCTTGAAGAAAGTAGAATTCTCCAAGTGCTCAAGTGTAGCTCAAAAAACAAGTTCACGCTAGAATTTGAGGTTCGTAAGAGTAGAGATTTGCTTGGAAAACAAAATTAAGACACTAAGAATGGAGTGGTAGAATATATTCAAGAATAAAAACTGGAAAAAGAATGGGCACAAAAGCTACAAAAATTAAGAAGGACACTCAAAAGCTCTAGCCGACGAGGAGGATGGTCCTTTTGCTTTGCTTGATTTTCTTGGGATGTTTACCCCTGTCGTAACCGACTCAAAGCTGAAACTAGAACCTACTTGGACACTTGAAAACACAATAAAGCTGACTGGGACAAATTGAGTGCTAGTGTCGGTTTCTGGTCAGCACAAGGAATGGTATAGTATCGGTTTGGAATTGGCAGCTTTGGTTTGTGTGTTTGGGGAGTTTCCTAGAGCTGACTTGGTCGGTTGAGGAAGCCTGTTTGGGTTGTGTTTGTGGTAGGGGCAGTGGATCTGGTTGTTAGATTTTAGGAATCACGAAGTTCCCAATTTAGTGTCCAACAAGGAATTGGAAGGTACTCAGATTTGGGAGTTAGTGGAGATCCGAATCTCACTTGGGAAAAAGTATGCCTTGGACTGCTATGTATCCCAGATTTCTTGCCTTTCTTCCTCCTCTTTATTTTTTATTTTTTTTTGTTTAAACCCAAATGATGTAACTACCAAACAAATAGTCTAAGAATAACACAAATAATTCCCAGGATTTCCAGAAATTAAAACGGCACAAGAAAGACACCAAAACACTGATGGGCAGAATTTTTTTTACAAAGAATAAGACTAGCGGCTGGTTCTATATATATATATATATATATATTCTTGTTTTCTGAGCAAGACCCAATCACAGCAATGGACAGCGAGTCTGAGCAACAATAGACAACAACTAGGCACAAACGTGGTGATACAAATCTGTACTAACGCAAGACACGATGCACACAACCTGGAGATTGCAGACAGCAACCGAACAAGCAAGGGAAAAGGATTAGCTACTGGCCTTCTTTTTTTTTTTTTTTTGATTCACTACTCAAACAACACAAGACCTTACACGCATTAAACCAGACGCTGGACAGAAACTAGAGCCAACTAGTAACCAAAATTTCTGGGCAGGTTTGCACACGATACCACAAGACACGCTATGAAGAAGCAAGAGAAAGTCCTTGCGGCTGTAATTTTATTTTATTTTTCTTCGGGTCTTGCTTCTGTTTTTTTTTCTCAGGTTTGGCACTTAATCACGAAGGCAATAGACAACAACACTGAACAATAGACTTGCACTAACAATAAGGAGACAATTCGTCAGATTGGTCAGTGCAAGGAAAACAACACCAAGTGCGGCAAGACAGAAAGAATAAGCACAGAAATTCCTATGACTATAAGCACCGTTTGATACTTTGATTTGCTGGTCCCAAGCGGTGGAGATAACAACAACAAGACACGACCAGATGTTGTCACACAAGACTCAATAGGATTTGGCAATAACGGGACAGATTGCACCAGATTCAATGGACACAGCAATACGGGAGCGATACTAGGAACACTAGCGGTTTGGTCTTGTTTCTCCCTTTTTTTTTTTTTTGGTAGCAAACGATGGATCACACAGATAACCCAGACACAACACAATTGACTCCCCGAAATTCCAGAAATTGAAGACGACAACAGGACAGACCCAAACAATGACGGCCAGACTTGAAAACAAAGGAAGCTTGCGGACAGAAACTCACGGACAGAACGCGACGTGCAAAGAGTTTTTTTTTTTTAACTTAACGAGATGGACACGAATTAAAACACAGAAAGAAGGATAAACGATGTTACCAACAAGCTAGCTCTGATGCCAGCTGATACGAATCTCGTTGGTGAGAAGATTCGCGACCCAAGATCACTTGTTGGATTTGATGTCGGGTGCAAGAAACGGTGGCAGCGGAAACCCTACGACCCCTCTAATCCCCGTGACTACGAACTTGTTGATACTATCTCAACCCGTAATCAAACGAATTAGTGAACCTCAGGCAAGTGTAGAAGGCGCCACAGAAATTTGCTGTAATAAGATACTTGTTTTGTTTGTAAAGATCAAATCCTAACAACAAGTCCTTACCAGTAAAATTTGCTCCCAGAAATTTTGAACTTACACAGCAATCAGGGAGAAGTTTGAGAGTGATGGGATTTTTTGTCACAAATCTTGTTTCAAAGAGATTTCCATCAGCTCCTCTAAACTTGTTTACTTCTGAAATCCAATATGAGTCTGGTAAGATATCTTTCCTCATAATGGAAGTATGGGCACCTGTATCAAAAAATGCAATAAGAGGGATAGGTTTAGAATATTTATCCAACAAGATATGAATAAGAGTTTGTGGATAAACTTCCTCTTCTTTTTGCTCTTTATTTGCTATAGCAATAGGCCCAATACTTAGGATTTCTTCGGGGACCTGTAAAGCCAATAGAGTAGTGTCAGTAGGCTCCTCTTGTTCAGAAAATTCAGATTCTAAATCAAATATGGAAAAATGAAGTTCATTTTGAATTTCTGAAATTAAATTTACTCCCTTCTGATTCTGAGGACAATTTTTTGCAAAATGTCCAGGCTTTCCACAGATAAAACATTTGTTGCCTTTTGTGCCCCTGAACCTTTTAGACTTTCGTCTGAAATATCTCCATTTCTTTCTGAAGGATTTTCTTGGAAAATTCTTATAGGTCTTGGTAAAGCTTTTGAACTTTTTGAATCTTCTGGATCCTTTTCTTCTCTGGGATGGAGTACAGGCTTGGCACTTTCCCTTGGTTATTAGCTCTGGCTTTTTGCAGGCTTGGTCCAAACAAACATCCCCTTTTAGATATTCTCGAATAACTTTTCTCTTATGACAAAGGTCATCAAGAGATAGGAAAACTGCTTGTTTGATTTGGCCAATGGTGAGATTTAAAACTGATCCATACTTATTATGGATATACATTTCTGCACCATCTGCAAGTGGCTTGGGAAGGGAACTGATAAACGGTTGTTTGAGATTGATATCTGCACCAAGAGAGTAAAATAACTTAATCATCTTTTGAAAATGTCTATTTAGATCTCGTCGATCATAAGATAAACATTTTATTTGAAAAAATTCTTTTCTTTTTGCTTCCTGGAATTCTCGGACATTTCCAAGAAATGTAAGATGGAGAATATGAATATTTTCCAGGAAATCTTGTTTGGTTAAAAAGAGCATTTTATCTGCATCTCCAATGGTTGTCCACCAATCCTTGAGGATTCCAGCCAGATGAGCTGTAAAAATTGATAGAATTTCAAAGTGAGATTCTTCTGTTAAATTTTGGGCAAGCATCCAAGCATGGAATTCATGGAACTTTGCTTCCCACTTTTCTGGTGGAATATCATCAATTGTAAACAGAGGTACTCCCTTTGATTTTGGAAAAGTAGCTCGCTGGGTTTGATCAAATGATGTTTCTCCTTCAGCTTCATTGTCATCAGGTTCAACCACTTCTGGTTCTGGATCTGCCATGTGAATCTGAGGAATTGTATCTTCTTCGGATGAGGATTCTGAAGTATCAGCTGTTGAAATCGTGTCATCATCTGAAGAATTAGAAAGACTGCTTTCTTTGGAGCCTGTATCTTTAGAGGAATTATCATGAAATTCAGTATAGGTTGAAATATAGGGAACTGAATCTTCATGAAGTTCATCTAGCACTGTTGACAAGGGATTGTCATACACCCTAGTAACCTCATTTGCTTTCCTTTCCTGTTCAATAGAAAAAGCAGGATTAGTATAAGTACTAAACATTAATGAAGCCGGAGGTTCTTGTTGAGAAGATGACGGCTGTTCTATGGCAGATTGTTTGGCTTTTCTTTCCCTTTCAGCTTCAGCCTTTCTCTGTTCTTTTTCAGCCATTTTCTTTGCTATTTCAGCATCCTTTTGAATTTGTTTATTTCTACGATATTCGCGCAAAGTTGCTGCAATATCAAAAGGTTTGGTAACCTGTGGCTGTGGTGTTGAAAAGTAAAGAGATGGTGATGGAGTAGTGACTTCTCCAAAATAGAAAGGTGTCGGCCAACTTTGAAGGGGTACTGCACCATACATGGGACCGACCTTAAAAAGAGGTGTGGAAGACCCTACATCATATGTAGGAACTTGTCCTGTGGTTTTCAGAACATGTAGCTGATTTTGAATAAACTTTGTTTCTTTTTCTTTGTTGAGGATAAAATCAGCTAGAGTGGATGGATCAGAAGGCAAGATATACTTAAGTTCTTGAAGTCTTTTTTCAAAAACTTCAATCATGTGAGAAACCTGAGATTGGTGAGTTGATACAGTGGTATCAATTTGTTCAATCTTATCTTTGGCTTCTGAGATGTTCTTATGAATAGATATAAGGGCAGTGTTTTGAACAAGAGAGTTCTCAGTCTGCCAATTTAGAACATCTTCTGTGGGATTTGGTCGAACAGTTTCTCCACTTGGTAAAACTGTCGAAGAAGCATTTTGGATTTTTGGAGTATGTCTAGCACCATTTTTATGGAAGGTTTCCAACTTGGGAAAATCTGCTTCACTAAACATAAAGCATTCTTGAACCTGAAAAGTTGGAACTGGAAATAATGGTTTAGGTTTACAAGATGGTTTAAGAGTCCATTCCTTTTTGGATTCTTGTGCTTCTTTGTCCAAAATATCAAGACACTTTTGATAATAAGGATGAAGATCCTTTTTTGAATATGAATCAGGTGTCTGAGAATTTTGTGGAATCCAATCAGAAGGAATTTGATAACCATTAAACCGACTTCTTTGAGAGACAAAGGTATCAGTATCTGGGTCTTGTGGATTTAGATCTGGTTTGCAAGGTCGGGGTTCAACATGCTTTGATTTCGATTTTTTCTTACAAGATAAATCTGGTAAGTCAAAACCAAGAATATTCTCAAGTTGACAGGAGTCACAAATGTTGCAAACATCAAAATAGATATGACCTGAAATAGGATCTTGAAACCATGAGACTGGGTATCCTTCATTGTCAAAATATTTGATAATATCTTGACTTCGATGTACTTGCTGAAGGTTCTGAGGATGATCATCATGTATTTCCCATTGTTTCTCAAATTCTGAGGGATAATACATAGGTACCTGTGCACACATAATAGAGGGATGAGATTTGGAAATCAAATCTTTAAAATGAGAATGATCAAATGAAATTGATGTTCTCCCTTCTTTGGTATGAGATATCCTTGAATTTGAAGATTCAAGGGGTTCATTTGCTTGAGCATGCAAATCTTCATAGTCTGTAATCCAGTCATTTGGTAATAACTGGATTAAATCTTGCTTTGAAATTTGTCGGGGAACATGAGTACAAGAAGCACCATTCTTCTCATCAACTCTTATTAAAAGAGCATGTTCTCCTCCTGGAATGGCCAGATCAAGGGCATGATTCTGAACACGATAGACCATCTGGTAATGGAGGGTTGCTGCGATGGCGTCTGACACTTGTTCTGCACCAATGATTTGTACCTGTACTTTAAGAGCTTCAAGCAGATGAGGATCTGCTAAGGACATGTTAAAATTTGGGAAAAGGGTGACAAAAACAGTTCCAGCATTTAATGTAGTTTCAGTTGTTGCAATACAAGCATGCTGGTATTGTTTGAATCTGGTATCCAATAGTGCTAGTCGAGCAACTATTGGGAGTCCTTTCCTTCCATGAAATGATAGGGAAATCCTGATAGCTCCAAAGTGTATATGGGTATAACCTTGCTGTGTCCATTGCATAGGGAAATCATTTGGAATATGCAAAGTTATAAACTGTTCTTTCCTGGTAGCAGGAATTGGATGTTGATCAACCTTTGATGCTTGAATGTATTCTTTAACTCCTTTTGGATGTGATCTTATTAAGGATTTAATAACACGAGTAGGAGAAAAAGATTGTTTACCGTAAGCACTATAAGGATTGATAGTCGGAATAGAGGTGGGATTAACCACCTCTGGTTCAATAGAAACTTCATACAAATAATCTAATTTATTACTATGTACTGTCTTTATTTCTAATCCATTATTAGTAGTAATAGAAGAAGACTTAGAAGACGAAGAAGCCATATCTTAAACACGACTAATACTTAGATCTTGATTAATAACAACTTTCTTTTTGGATTTTTCTATATCTTTTTTCACACGTTCCTCCGAGGAAATTACACTAATACGATGATATAACAAATCTATCTTTACTTGCCTACTTACAATACTGTAAGACCACTGATTAAGATATTCAGAGTACTGAACTATTTCAGCTTGGTACCGCTCAATACTTTCATAACATTGGGCTTTAGTGAGCTCAATATATTTATCATATATATGAGGACCTCCAACTATCTGACGAATATGTGCATACCATGCATTAAGACTGTCATAATGGCGTAATATCCAGAAATTTAAAATATCATGCTATTGAACAATATTAGCAAAGTCAGGAAAATCATTCATATGATTTTGAGAGTAAAGAGTTTTGGATTAAAAATTCACCAGGGTTGGCTCTGATACCAAATATCAGAGTAAATGCTTTGATACCATACCAGGACTATAATTTGCTCTTTGAAGGTATTCCCGAACATAACAGCCTCTCTCTCTTGGGCTTTCAAAAGTTCAAGGGACTTTTATCACAAGAACAACTTATAGCAATGCTATGGACATCTAAACAACCACGCAGCTATGAGGATCTCTCGGCCTTCCCTGGTGAAAATAGAAACTTAGAATTCCATAAGGATAGAAACAAACTTGGAATTTTATTGATCTTTTCCTCGATGATCCTTTTACAATGAGAACTGGCCTCTATTTATAGAAATAGAATTTGGCCCTTCAGGATAAACGACCCTTCAGAAAAGTAAACAACAAACGACTCTTCGGAAAAGTAAATAACAAACGACTCTTCGGAAAAGTAAATAACAAACGACTCTTCGGAAAAGTAAATAACAAACGACTCTTCGGAAAAGTAAATAACAAACGACTCTTCTACGTGGATTCTTCCATATCAACATCATTCCAGGCCCACTGGTAATCATCATCTGGGGTATCTGATGGTGTGGTAGCTGGATCTGTAATGTTAAGCATTTCAATGTGATGTTGATGTGCCTGTGCATTCTTCCTTCTATTCTCGATGCTTTTCCATTCTGTTCTATTTTTGAATTTGTAGGAAGAAACTGTTGAGGATGATCGAAAATCCTGTGATGATCCTGTGTTATGATAAGGGTCTTGGGAATCTTGCATTACAGTGTCATTCATTTTGTCCTGATACTCTTTCTTTGCTCGTTTGATTCTGGTCCAATGAGGATGACTTGAGTGGTAGTTCCATGATCCATAGTGTCCAGGCCATATTTCAGGAGGAATGCATCTGTTTTCCTGAAATATGTATCTCTGTGCTTCCTCATACTCATCATCAAGGTCTAAAATAGTATGATCCATTTCTTTATAAATTACTGCACTTGGACAGGATTGGACTTGGTTATTTTGCAAATTGCAAGGTCTATGGAAATGGAAAATAACATATTTAGACTGAGTTGAAAATAATCCAGACCAATATGTTAATGGTCGAAACCATTGCAGGAAAACTTGAAGGTTTGGATTTAATGGCTGATTAAAGAAAGGTGATTGAAATTCCATAAGAATATGATATTGATGGCAAAGACACCAAAAATACCATAATAATGATTTTGGAAAATCATCATGTCTGGCAATGAAAATTTGACAGAACGGATATTCAGGATTAGTTCCAAAGGGATTTAAGATTGATCCTCCATATGAACTGAATATTTCAAATTCATATTGATTTCGGATTCTTTCAATATCTTCTTTTTCCCATGGATGAGGAATTTGGTGAATATCTGGGGGTTCAGAACAAACAGGTGAGAACATGAAACAAGGTTGGTCTTGTTGGGGCAAAGGTTCTTTCCTTGAGAAAAAATCAGCAACAATGTTCTTTTTCCCTTTTATGTTTTTAACATCAAAAGAATATTGGGAAAACCATGCTGACCATCTAAGTAACTGAGGATTAGGGACAGTGTTTTGTTTAAAGTGCAGCATTTTAGGAAATGACCCCATATCCATTTCAACCAAGAAATGATGGGATATAAGGAAAAAAGAGAATTTCTTTATACCATTCTTGACTGCAAGGATTTCTTTGAATGTGGAATGATAATGTTGTTCGGTAACTTTGAATTTTCCACTAGCAAATCCACAACAATGCTTTGTTCCCTGTTCATCTTCTTCAAGTAGTACAGCTCCCCAATATTTATCACTGGCATCTGTTTGTAAGATCTTTTTCCCATCTGATGGAATATGAAGTGTAGGAAGATCTTGGAGTGCCTTCTTGAGGATTTGGATTGCTTGGGTTTGTGAAACACCCCATGGTGGAGGTTTCTTTTTAAGCATTTTAGTCAAAGGACTAATATGCTTGGAAGCTTTGGGAAGAAATTCACGGACATAGTTAACAACACCAAGAAATTGTTGGACCAGGGTTTTTGAAAGATTTTCTTCAGGGAAATCCTTAATGGATTGTCCAACATGTTGTTCAGGAGTGCATTTCCCTTTAGCAATTTTCATGCCTAGGAATGAAATTTCTTGCTGAGCTAAAAACATTTTCTTTTCAGAAAGCATGATCCCGTATTGCTTAACAAGATGATGAAAATCTTTAAGCAACTCAAGATGTTCTTCAAAATTATTACTGTAAAGAAGAATATCATCAATGTAAACAAGTGCGGAATGTAAGATAGGCTGAAATATCCTTATCATCGCTTTTTGAAAAAGAGAAGGTGCAGTTTTCAGGCCAAAAGGCATCACCTTCCATTGAAAATGATGATTCGGAATACAAAATCCAGTCTTAAACCTATCTTCAGGATGAATTCCTAATTGCCAGAATCCAGTTTTTAAATCAAATTTAGAAAACCATTTTGCCTTGGATATCTAGGAGAAAATAGTAAATCTGTTGGGAATTGGGAATTTATCATCAAGTAGGAAAATATTAAGAGGCTGGTAATTAATTACCAATCTCATTTTTCCTCTTACCTGTTCAGATCTTTTGTTGACATAAAATGCTTGGCATGCCCATTGAGAATGAGAAATCTCAATTAGTCCAAACTTCAAAAGCTCTTGGCATTCCTGTTCTGCAAGCTTTGTGTCATTGGGATTCATTCCAGAATGACTAGCTTTTGTGGGATTGATATCCTCATTTTTCTTAAAATGAAGTCGGATAAAAAACTCAGAATTTTCCCACAAAGGATGATCACACTTTTGCAAAAACTCTTGATGATTTGTTGAGCATGATTCTTGAATGATCTGCTTTTGAAACTGCTGGAGTTGATCCATTGGAACATTTTCTTCTTGTATTAAATACAGCTTTGGGATTTCAATAAAATGCTTGGCATGCCCATTGAGAATGAGAAATCTCAATTAGTCCAAACTTCAAAAGCTCTTGGCATTCCTGTTCTGCAAGCTTTGTGTCATTGGGATTCATTCCAGAATGACTAGCTTTTGTGGGATTGATATCCTCATTTTTCTTAAAATGAAGTCGGATAAAAAACTCAGAATTTTCCCACAAAGGATGATCACACTTTTGCAAAAACTCTTGATGATTTGTTGAGCATGATTCTTGAATGATCTGCTTTTGAAACTGCTGGAGTTGATCCATTGGAACATTTTCTTCTTGTATTAAATACAGCTTTGGGATTTCAATAAAAGGTTTAAAAAACTTTTTTGATTTTATCCCATTTCCTGTAATAAGATACTTGTTTTGTTTGTAAAGATCAAATCCTAACAACAAGTCCTTACCAGTAAAATTTGCTCCCAGAAATTTTGAACTTACACAGCAATCAGGGAGAAGTTTGAGAGTGATGGGATTTTTTGCGATTCTTGAATTGATAAGCCGAACAAGAACACTAGAGTATAACTCTAAGTTGTTCAAGGGTTGCTCGAAAGCTATGGAGAAAATTCTCACACTAGGTTTTTTTGATAAAAGTGTCTCCCCTTAAATTATCAAAGCTTGGCTATCTATAGCCTTACAAAGAAGCAAACCTAATCCAAGTTGGAAACAATGCAAGTTTCCTTATTCGATTTGACAACTAAACTAATAACTCACTAATCATAGTTAGGGCTAACTAATGGACATCTTATAATCGACCTAATGAAGGCTTTAAGTTGGCCCAACATAACCCAATAAAAGCTAATTAACCAACTTAAGTAATAGTGAGCCTAGACTCTATAAATTGGATCCAACTCAACATGAGGTCTTGGACCGAACTTATTCCTACCAAATAAAATAGAAATCTGAAAAATAAACTACTAAACTATTACTAAAAGATTCATTCTCTTGCAGCCCGAAACATGGCCCATAAGCAGCCCATATTTCGTATCAAGATATGTTTTGAAAATAAACCGCCTATTATGAGAAAAAACACTCCACTTGTATATTCGTAAAGACATCATTTCTATAATAGATGTTTTATCCCTATCAAATATATTCCCTTCTCTTTTAAGACTAAACATACTTCGGCAATGTGAATTGTGTGACGCAAAATAATTCAACTAGAGTCATTTAGTCATAACATAAGCAATTGATGATGACGCTCCTCTTTCTTACTACTCAACGGCTCCTCTGCTTCTCACCGCCGATATTGTTGGTACAGCGGTGGGCGCCCCTGTGCTCCCTTGTATAACAGAAGAGTCCAAGGAAAATTTAAGCAACGATGTGGTTCAGACCAGTCGTTTGACGACGAGCATACCAATGAAGGAAGAATCTGTAACTCCAAGTAAGACCACCGCTACCTAGCTAAAGATATCGGTGACCATATTCTTGAACGTGTATTGTGGGGAATTTGAATAGCTCAAAATTTTGAGAGAGAATTTGAATTGAAATGCTCAAGAAATTTTAAAAATTCAATCTATGGGATTTTCCATAATAAATGAGCAGCATATACCTTAAATTCAAGAATTAATTCACACAATTTAAGAGTCAAAACGGAAAATATTTAAGAGTGCTTAGTCAAAATCATTCTATAATTCCATAATCACTTTTATGGAAATTTGACTTTAATCACTTTAAGAGTGATAATCCTTCATTTTATGTGAATACAATATTTAATGAGCATATTAATATTATTAAATGTTAATTACATCTACCTCCCTTGAGGTTTGTCCATATTACTGAACCAACCTTGTACTTTGACCAAATTACATGCAACCTTTTCTCATTGACGACAACTAGATGGAGCAAACAGAACGATTTAGAAAGATTAAAGTAGCTTCATTCTTTTTTTTAAAAAATGAAAAATAAACAATCAGAGACTACTCAGATGACGAGATGGTATCAGACAAAATACATCAAGCCATTTCCTTCGCGTTTCTTCTATGTTGATTTCAAGTTTAGAAACACACCCAACCCAAGTATCTAATTCCCTACTAACTTCAATCAAGACCTTCTATTTTTGAATCACCTCCAAAAACAATTAAGAGTTTCCAAAAGAAACCAAAAACCACCAGAAGTAATAAGCATCAAGGTTTAGTGTACATGTTTGCCACAATTTTCTTGATTTTCTCCTCTTTCCTCCCTTCTTCCTTGATTTTCTTCATAAAGGAATGACATACATGGGGTGACATACATATTTGTATGTGACAGCCCCACCTTCCTTAGGGCATATCCCAAAGGTTAGCGGACTGTCTGCCCAACTCTCGCGAGGACTAACTAACTCAAAATTACCACAGGTACTAAAATGTACAACATTACTTCAAAATACCACAACCCAAAATTTTATACAATTCAAGCTTAAAGTACAAGTCAAAGGATTCAAACTTGTACAATTACATATAAGGTTTACTAATACCGAGGAGTTTAAACAAAAATGTCTAAAGTCTAGAGCTAGCTCCACTCTTCTCCAAAATCACGTGGCCAAGACTTCGCCCCTGTAAGGAAAACAAAGGTGACACGGTGAGCTTTCGCCGAATGAGGTACCACAGGTCATACAGTTAAAAATCACATAGTTAGAACTTTAATCTATCAAACATAAGCATCAAGTAAAGGAATAAGTAAACATCACAACCAATATAGTGCGGTTCAAATAAAAGGATACAGATGGCTCTCAAGAGCCAAATTCTCCAGTCATATTAGCTTGATCCAAACTTGTTGACCCTCCATCAACGTTTAGAGAAACAAAACCATTGACCGTAGATCCCGGTTTTACACCAGTTTCCATCGATCAAATATACCCCTTACTGGGCTTGAACACCAAACAGAAACAGTAGTGGTAATACTCGAGTATACCAATTATCAAAAGTATCCAGTATTCAATAAATCAGTGATAGTTTTCCTCATGGCTCGTCAATCTACCTTGACCAACCCTTACTGTCTCGATTCAATTAACTACCAATGAGGTTTGAGCTCAAACTCACAGTAAAGTTGTCCGATATTGGGCTCCAAACGACATCTAAGTCATGCACAAGTAATAGATTTCAAATGAACAGTAGACCAGTCAAACAGTCAAGTGGAATCGAGTGTGATAAAGTACACACCCGTCCAGTCCAGATTCAACCAAATCACAGTCATACAACTCATAAATTTCAGTCAAAAATAGTTCACTTTAAGCAGCAAGTCATGCAAGTGGTACACTCACTAGTTCAAGCAAAACAACATCAAAAGTTCATCCTCGGGTTATGCCCTTGATCACCAATAAACCCTAAGAACAATTAAGATAAAAATATTATGGTTCAACCGTCCAAATCTTAGGTGAACCAGGGAAAATCCAAGTAACTATTAGGGCAAAGATTAAAATATGATTTTGGAGTGAAAAGAGAGCATTTGGACCCAAGGGACATGAGTAACCAAGGAGTTCCTCATTCCAATTCATGGCTGGAAATTTCCAGCAGCAAAATAGTGAAGAAAAACAACCGAATCTCGAGTTTAAAGTGGAACAAATGAAACTAGAAAGCATGCTAGAAGAAACTGTTACTTTTTCTCTTGTCAAAATTTCAGCTTATACACCACTACCAAGGTGAACTTAAGCAATCATAAGTAACCTAAGTCCAAACCGACCCAAAATCAGCCCTCTAACATCACTCATATCACAAGAAAGAGAGTAACAAAAATTTCAGCAGCACTTCCCCTTATTTTCTCAACTTTCCCTTCCAAACTCAACCCTTATATTTCATAACAATCCAACCTCGATCACAACCATAAGTTATAAGCTATAAAGAACACTTGTTTAAAGCCACAAAGCTACTTAAAATAGACCATTATCTAGCCCAAACACAACCATAAGAAAGCTGAAAAATGGAAACCCTAAGCTGAAATTTTCCTCTACAAGCTGAAAATTTCTATAATGAAGCCAAAATAACATATAAAAGCTAGAAAATTCACATGGTAAAGCTAATAGATCATAGCCAAGCTCAAATCAACATATCAAAGCTGAAATTTCTCACTCAAAGCTGAAATTTTCCAACCACCCCATAAATCATGAAATTTTCCATGTAATCTACCAAAATCAAGTCTTAAATCCACTCATATGCAAGTAATAAAAGAAAAGATGGTTTCTTGATATGTTTACCTTGAAACCCAAAGAAGAAATGGAAACCAAGAGCTTCTTTCTCCCAAATCTCTCCACCAAAGTCCTTAATCCTTCCAAGATGTCACCTTTTATGGTTTGGATTGCAAAGTTTGGATGAAACTTCAAGGATTCAAGCAAGAATGGAAGGTTGAAGATGAAGTTTTTCCTCTCTTTTTCTCTCAAGAAACTTGGCCAAGAAGAAGAAAGATGAAGGGTCGTTTTGGTCAAATTTTGTTTTTATTAAAGGCTAAGAATGGTCTTGGTCAGAGTCAAAGCTCCAAGGCTTTGGTGACAAATGGCTTCCAAGGGTTTATCCTCATCCTATTGTCTTCCAATCACAAAAATATCTAGTCAACCTCTAATTATCCCTTAACACCTTATAAAATAATATCCATTTGCACAAAACTCCTCCTAATCTTCAAAATTTATCGCACACACCTCACTAGTGGGTTTTACTTCCATAATATACTATGAACTTAACATGCACTAACTTATGGTAGAAAATTGATTAAAAATCTTGGCTCTCTTATAAAAATATCTAGGAAATTAAAACATAAAATAAAGTAAAGAAAATGTATTAAAAAATATAATAAAATAAAAATAATTTTTCGGGTCCTCAAACTCTCCCCTTTAAAAGAATTTTATCCTCGAAATTCTCACCTTGATTAACAAACAGCTCAAGGTACTTCTTTTGCATTTCATCCTCCACTTTCCAGGTTGCCTCTTCTATACCGTGGTTTCTCCACAGAATTTTCACCAAGGAAATTTTCTTATTTCTTATAACCTTTCGGTCGAGCAATTGCACAGGATTTCCCTCATAGGTGAGAGACTCATCTAATTCAATTTCTTCTGGTTGGAAGATGTGAGTCAGATCAGGATGGCACTTCTTTAGCATCGAGACATGGAAAACATCATGAATGCTGGATAAACTTGGTGGTAATTCGAGTCGATATGCCACTTTTTTGACTCGTTGAAGAATTTTGAAGGGTCTCACGAATCTTGGTTGAAACATCTTTCCTTTACCCACCGTGACACTTCGCAATGGAGTAACCTTAAGAAATACAAGATCTCTAACTTCGAATTTCAAATCCTTCCTGCGATTATCTGCGTAACTCTTTTGTCAACTTTGAGTTATTTGAAGTCTCTGATGTATTAACTTAACCTTTTCATGTGCATCCTCCATCCATGGTACTGTCGTTGGATCTAAAATCTTCTTTTTCCCTACTTCATCCTAATAAACTGGTGATCGGCACTTACTTCCATAAAGAGCTTCGTATGCTGCCATTTGAATAGACGAATGATAGATGTTATTATAAGCGAACTCCACCAACGTCATGTGCTGGCCCCAACTTTTCCAAAATCCAAGATACACGTCCTCAACATATTCTCGAGGGTTTGAGTGGTTCTTTCCGATTGTCCATTTGTCTAAGGGTGATATGTAACAGCCCCACCTCCCCCTAAGGCCAACCAAAGGGTTCGGCGGACCGCCTGCCCAACTCTCGCCAGGACTGCGGAGTCGATTCACACAAACCCAACATAGTACGTGCGATAAGATCCAAAGAAAACGAACAATCGGAAACTACAAATATTTACATTGGAGTCTTGAACAAATTCAGATACAGTGCAAGCCGAGGTATTCATACTACACAAAATACAATTAGGGATTCGTTTCAAAAGAACAAGTACAATTAGGGTTTCCAACCATTGAGGAGCTATACAAAATCTAAACTAGCTCAACTCATGCTTCAAAGTCACAGTTCCCAAAAAGTGGTTCCCTGTAAGGAAAACAAAGGTAACAGAAAGGGGTGAGCTTACGCTCAATGAGGTACCAAACATACACTACTACAAAAATGTCCTTTTATGACATTCAAAAGCGTCATTATAGATCTATGTCATGACGTTTAGGCTATAATGATGCTCTACTGAAAGCGTCATCCATTCTAGCGTCACAATAGGTTTATGATAGTTTTAAGTGTCCCAATTTATCATTATTATGACATTATTAAATGTCATTATCTATGCCTATTATGACACTTTCAAATGACAAGAAATGCTGGGGTACAATAACATATCACGACGCTTTTTTAGTATAAGTAGATAGAAATATTATGACACTTTTGAAGAGTAACTAGATCAGGCTTTTATGACATTTTCTACTTGTCAGTATAGCATCCAAATTAAAGTGTTCCAACTTCCTGTTGCATATCATCTAACGTTAGAAACCACATTTCATCCTGCTGCACAAGCATCTCAGATCCTAAATTTTGAAGGATTGTAACATAGCTAGTACAATAATATAACAGAAGCAATACAATCATCCAAACTTGAGCAAAAGTACATCATTTAAACAATCCACACCAAAAGTCTCTACAAATTACATACTAATTTAGATGGTTTTAAATCAGTCGTGTACATATAAAGGACGCACAGGACAGCAACTCAACTACCAAGCAAGGAAGATGCCTTCAAAAAACTGCCACTTGACCCAATGTTGCTTTAATTTTCTTCAATACTCACCTACAAGTGTTGTAAACCAAACAAGACAAATTACAATTCACACAAGTCTTGTTTTACAGTTTTAACATTAGAAAACAAATAATAACTACATTAGACAAATAGTAAAGGTATGACAAAAGAGTACTAGATTTATTGGCCAAACAATAGCCACTCCAATTGCATCTCTAATCTTTCGAAAATTACGGTATGGCCTCATCAACTCCTCATTACTCTCCACAGGCACATTCACATGAACTTCACACCAACGTGACCCCAAAGATGTGTCACCAACTTTAGCCGTAGGATCCAAACTTCTAACCTCTCCAACAGCCAAAATTCTGTTTGGATCAATCATGCTCCTTATTGTAACTTCATCCCCAACCTTGAAAGTATCAATTTTATAAAGTTTCTGAAAATCATACACAAGAGAGCAACTCCTAAACAGAAATTCATTACATAATACTACAAACCAACCCAAATTTCAGTGATTTACACTCATTAATTAGGTACTCTTTTGCATTCTAACTATCAGTCCGACTTCTATTTCAAACATAATTCTTCAAGGTGCATAGGTACATGAGATAATTACAAAATAATATGTTATAATAAGACTAATCACATTAAGAAAAAAAAAGATGAAATTTTAAACTTATGATAATTACCTTTCAATTGGATACATCCAATGATAGTATACTGGACCAATTATTCTTGCCTCAGTTGCTAAATGAATGGTCAAATGAACCATTACAACAAATAAAGATGGTAGAAATACACGCTCCAACTGGCATAGCACAATGGTAATTTCACTTTTCATTTGAACAAGTTCTCTAGGACAAAATGTTTTAGAACACAAATCTCTAAAGTAGTTGGACAACTTTATCAAGGGAGACCGCACCGATTTTGGAAGAAGTTTTCTGTAGCGTTATGGTAATAGTTGTTGAATTAAAATGTGATTGTCATGGCTCTTAAGTCTAGATAGTTTAGGAGGTTTCAAGTGCACAGACTTTGAAATTGTGGCTGAATAACCATTAGGAAATTTAACTTTTTTTTTCAGAATTTTGCAGAATAATTCTTTCTTTTTCTTAAGTATGTTACTGCACTTTATTAGTCTCTTGATAACTGTCTATCTTCCTAACAAAACCCCAAAATCCAATTACAAGGAAGAACAAATAAACCAAATTCCAAGAAACATCAAATGAAGAATGAACAAAGCTGAAAATAAGATGCTTAAACTAGACTAATAAAGTTTCTTAAACTCTATTTGGTTTCTTATCACAATCCGAATCCGAATCCAAGAACTTGGTAATTACCAACAACTTAAGTATCGCCCAATGTTGCCCTGTTTAGGAGCACATAATTTAAGCATCTTCAAGTTCAACCAGCAGCATTAAAACTGGTTAAACAACTATTCAAATGGGGCAGCTATATTTTGAAAGTTTCTTTCTGGCAAAACAGCAAACACATAGCAAATATTATTAGACTTCATGTTTTTGGCCGGAAAAATATAACACTAAATGCTTGAAATCAGTCCAAACTCATGAAAAACAGAATAACCCACTTAATATCAGGGTGTTAGCCTTACAAACCTAAATTTCTAACCTAATTTTGCAAGGAAAACTCAACAGAAAATTGAATCAAGAGATGGAAAAATTAGGCACAAAAAGCAAATAACTTTCAAAAACCAAATGCAGACTAACCGTTTGTCTGCCACCACAATCTTGCCTTCCTCTATCTTCAAATGTCCTAATTATCACTAGGTTCGAATGCCCTAATTCCTCTTTGCAATCAAACCACGGATCTAAGAGTTACTTAGAGAGGTGAAAAACAGTGCGATGAGACAAGGTGCAAAAGCATGAGAATGGATGTTGTGTATGATGATGCATGATTGGTTCTCTAGCTCAATTGGGATGATTGGTTATGTTCGGAGAGAAAAAATTGGGGGAGGAAAGAGTAGATCTTGAGGTCAGGTAAGTTCTGGAGAGGGGCTTACAAATTTTCCGAAAAAAAAAAGCGCCTTAGTGGAGTGCCATTTTGTTTCAGCATTTTCTATTTTTTTTTTCAATCTATTTCTAGCATTACGATGTCGTTATGGTGTCTTCTTTTCCTTTTTAATGACCATTCCTATTGCATGTCATATTAAGATTGTATTATGACATTTTGCTAAAAGTGTCATAATAGGTGTGTCACTAAAGACTATTTTTGTAGTAGTGATATAGGGGTAAAATCATGGCCTTTCACGTTGAATCAATCAGATACATATACCAGATATAGAGGAAAGCATTTAAACACCGTGGTTCAAAGGGAAAGGATACGGGTGGCTCTCAGGAGCCAGATTTTCATTTGCAGTACTTGATCCGAACCCGTTGACTCTCCGTCAACGTAAATAGAACCAACATATCCGTAGACCCCACTTTACACCAATTTCCGTCCACCAAACATACCCCTACCGGGCCCGAACTCCATACAGTACAGAAATGGTAATACTCGAGTATACCGGAATCAAGAGTCTCAATACCCAAAGATTCCCAGAACAGACTACTGTGGTTCGTTATCTAATCGAGCAGGCCTTTGCCGGCCCGACTTGAGTAGTGGCCACAGGTGTTGAGCTCAAAGGTCACAGAAAGGTCGTTGGATACCAGCCTCCAAACGACGTCCGAACAGATTCAGATACAGTTAACAGATTATTCACAGTAAATAGGCATATGGACAGACAAGAGAGCGAGTGTGATAAAGTACACACTCGTCTCAAACAGAATAAATAGATAGTACAGTCATTCAGATCACAGATTGCAAGTGCAAAAATCAAGTTAAGTAACAAATAAGGGGAGTGGTACACTCACCGGTTTCAGTACAGATACTTCAAAAGTTTTTGCCCAAAATAGAGCTTTAATCACCAAGAAACCCTAAAATAACCAAGGTGAAACAATTATGGTTCCCACTTTCACAAATCCAGTACACGAAATGCATAAATAAGACTCAACTATAAGTCGTGTGCCTGATCAAATTAGTTACCAGTGTAAAGAAATAACAATGTGATTTTGGAGTAAAAGGTAGCGGTTGGTATCAAAGACATGAACAACCCTAAAACCCTTCGCTCAAGTCACAAGTAAATCCAACTAGCCTTCAAGTAAAATTTCGGGCAGCATATCCCTTGTGTTTGCCTATTTTTCAGCCATTAATGGCTTCATTATTTCCTCAAATCAGTCCCAACATCTCATACAAAATAATCTCATTTCAAAAAGCCGTTCACTAGGCTTAAAGTCATATAAATACAAAATCAAGCTAGAAACATTTCCGGAAATGAAATCTAAGTTACGAAACAAAAGGTAGATTCGCCGCTACTTAGCGTATCGACCTAACCGAAAATACGCTTATTGGATTGAAGTGAAAATTATACCGTTTCGAAGCTAAGACAGAGGGCTATAACTTTGATGAAGACTACTTAGTCCAGTTCTCGTCCTAACTAGGTCAAAGTTACCAAAACAACCTCAGGTTTTTCCAGTTCGAAGTTCACTGTGGCAGTCCTGATTCATTCAGTCATATCTCAGAATATACAACTCCAATTCAAGTGATTCAAAAGCCATTTGAAATCTAAGAGACAGGGCTATAAGTCTTAAGAAGACATCGACAACCAAATCAGTAGTATTCCTGGTCAAAACAACCAATTACAGAGGCTGATTATCATATTCGGATTGAAACAGGGCAGCAGGGGTATTTCAGTCTTTTCACAGGCTACGTTGCTCCGATTGGTCTGAAATTTTGTAGGAGACTATAAAATATTATTCCCTACAACTTTCATGTTTTAACCCAAGGCTAATTCGGCCTCTAACTATGAGGAACAGTACCGGGCAGAATGTGATTACATGAAACCCTAACTTCTGAAATTTTCCGTCAAATGCGGAAATTTTCCATAACAACCACAATTTATGCATTCTAGCTCCATTCTAGATTATTTCCAACCATCATACATGGCCACACAATGGTAATCATATTAAAACAGAAAAATCATGAATAAATAGAAAAATGTCATCAATCTCACTAAAATCATGAAATAACCCACAAAAACACCTCTTAGGCTACCACAAGCCATTAATTATACATCATCAAAAACAAAAGAGGAGTTCCTTAGATGCTCACCTTAGCAACTCAAGAAAAGAGACCACTTAGCACCTTAGCCTTCCAAACCACTTGACTAATCACCTCACAACCACTCACTTAAGGGTTTTTATGGAGTAAATGCAAGATTAAACGGTTGGTTTGTTGGATTGAGCAAGTTTGGAGCAAGAGATTGGAGAGCTTTTCCTTTCTTTTTTGGAGCAAGAGGTTCGGCCAAGGAAGCTTTAAAATGAGGATGATTTTTGGAAATTTTTACTTAAATTGGTAAAGCAAGAAAGTTGGTCAAAATTGACTAAGTTAAGAATTAACCTCCAAGTGACACTTGTCACTCCATTTAATACATCTCTATCCTTTTGTCTCTCCAATAATAATCCATCTAGGTAACTTCTAATTATCTCTTAACATCTGATAAATTAAACTCGGTATACACAACTTAATCTAATTGGCCGAATTTTATCAAACTTACCGCACTAGCGGGTCCCACGTCCTGTATACGCTCTTAATTTCTCAAAACCAACCGATACTAGAAAAATCATCTAAAAACTATATTTACTCATAAAAATTATCTAGAAAAGTTTTCTAATAAAGAAAATGCAGAAAAGCGTGCAATTAAATAAAATAAAGTCTAGAAAATAAGAAAATCCACGGGTTCTCACATGATATATGGTACTGAGGTTTAATTTGGTCCCTAATGCTTCTTGGAATTTTTGCCAAAATTGAAACACGAATCGGGGATACCTGTCTGAGACTATACTCATAGGTACTCCATGTAATCTCACAATCTCATCCATGTACAACTGAGAGCCAACTTTTCCATAGAATACTTCATATTCACTAGTAAGAAATGGGCCGATTTAGTTAACCGATCAACGATTACCCAAACGGCATCATGGCCCCTCTGCGTCCGTGGCAAACCTGAGACAAAGTCCATTGTAATGTACTCTCACTTCCATTCAGGCATCTCGAGGGGTTTTAACAAGTCTGAGGGTTTTTGATGTTCGGTTTTAACTTGTTGATAGGTGAGACAGGTTTGTGTCGCGCCCCATTTTTAATAAAAAATAAATAATTACAGTTTTTTTAAAAAATGGATTTTGATTTATTTTGAATGAAAATGAATTTTCGATTTGTAGAGAATAAATAAAGCAAAAGGGCCTAAAATGGGACTTAAAGGGCGACGATTTTGGCCCAAAATAATAGTTTAAAAAAGATTTTTTAATAAAAAATAGGAGTCGCCACTTGGTATTGAATTAAGGCGTAACAAGTCACCTAAAATGAATTTTAAATAAAAAGTAGAGAAAACCCTTTTTAAATGACTCCAAGTCTTCGAAAATCAGAGAAAAGTGTTCGGGAGTCACGTTTGAAGAAAGGGAAGGTAAGGATAAAATCCAAGGCACCCTTTCAACCTAACCTAAAGCTAGTTGCGTGATTTAGTCAAAAAAAATTTATTTTAATCTAAGAATTTATCACATTTGGATGTCACTATATGGATGTAAACCTAGACTTAATGTATATTGGAAGGATCAATACGTCTTTTCAAAACTTAATTGGTGCAAATCGCATTAATTGCGATGTCTAAAAGTAACTCTTTGAAAAGGTCACGAAATTTTGCAAAAAAGTAAGACTCGAAGAAAAATAATAATATACAAATATACATGACCTAAG